>NC_057797.1:676983492-676984628 GCF_018294505.1 Triticum aestivum | reverse complement strand
AGCGCACATAGCTGCAAAGATGTGAACATCCATATCGGTCTTGTTTGATATTCTTTGAGTTGGTTTAGATAGAGAGAAGTGACCTCTTTCATGTCAAGTGCATGTGCCATTTACTACAGCCAAAGTGTAGACTGATGTACGCTCATAACTTGTTCTTTTGCTTTTTCTTGGCTGCATGCTTGCATCCAATTCAGATTTTCCATGTGCACTTCAGAACTAATCATGCTTGTACAGATGAGAAATTGAGCATGTTTTTTAGTCTTTGATGGAAACTGAACAAGTTTCTCATGAGTTTTTTTATATACTTCAAGCCTACTGCTCATCCAGCTCTATGTGCAGTTTGGAGATATGCTTTATTGATCATGCAACCTCCTTCTTTTCTCATCCCTTTTATGTTTTTATTTCAAATACTCTGTGTTAGCAAAATCCTATTGCATGACTAGACCAACTATCTGGTGATTCAGGCACTACATTAGTGATTGGGGCAATGGTCAGACCTGCTTGCATGAAAAAAAGGGCAATTTTGATGTGCATGCAGGAGCTCAGAACTCACCTATTGATGACTCACCTTGGAAACTGGTTTTTTAAAGGTTGGTGACTCTGACTGGACACTTGATTCTGCACTTGGTCGTGATAGATTTTTTTACATGTGACACTATACTTGTAGTAAAATTAGATCTGCACTTGGTCGTGATAGATTTTTTTACATGTCACACTATACTTGTAGTAAAATTAGATTTGAAATGAAGACTGCAACTTAAACCTATATAATATATATATATATATATATATATATATATATGTGTGTGTGTGTGTATATAATTATTCTGCACCCTGGGTGATGAAGGGTCGCGCTATTCGTCACCCTGGGTGAGGAATAGTTATTCTTCACCCCCCCCTCTATTTTAACATCAATGCACCGTAATTTTACGTTTCTTAAATTTTGTCTTATTTCGGATATAAAAAGAGAACGTAAGAAAATATATAATCGCCGTAAAAAATATATTATGTTAGATAAATTACAAATGTAAAAACGTAGTGTAAAATGTACATAAAATATAATTTTTTGGTCTTCTGACTTTTTTTATGCCAAATTTTACAAAGTGAATCAATATGACTGTAACTATTTGTATTTG
>NC_057797.1:676980629-676982734 GCF_018294505.1 Triticum aestivum | reverse complement strand
AGTATGTACGTGTAGTATGTAGTATATAACAATGATTAGGTAGTATATATACTAATTTTTAGGCAGTATATACCATGTTTTGAGTATGCTCTTTTTTACGTACAAATATGTACGTATTTCACAAATATAACAAAAACTATGGGTTCATATGCAATTTTTTCATGTAACTTACTTTGAAATATCTTATATATGGTATATGAATATATTTAAAATGATAAAGTAGTATATATAGTACCACATGGTAGTATATGAGACATATGGGGTAACTATCACCGGGTGGTAGGATGGATTTTCCCTATATCAACTACATAATTAGACAACATGTATGATACTTGGAAAGGTATGTTATGTTGTTCAATGTTTACATATTTCCTCCCAGCGTAAACAACTATTTTTAACCCTATGCGAGTGTCCTACATCTTCTTTTTTTCTGTTGCCATAGGTCTTGGAGATCACCTTTGGTAACAAACACTCAGGACTGCTCTAACTTATTATATGAAATAATGTTCGGCCATAGTATATTTTTTCTACACTTGATGTTAGGTAACTCTGAACCATGAAGCCCAAATTGTGTTGATATTTTTATGGAATTTTATGATCAAATACTAATTTATAGTTTTTACTTAGTTTCTGCTTTTGCCATTTACAAAAAGCAAACATTCATGGCGTTCTTCAATTGCTTCATCACTAATTTATTGTCTCTTTTTCCAGGCTGACAAGGCGACATATGCGGGGCCTTCTTCAGTTTCAAGTCACACATGCCATCGTCATCCAGGTCAGTGGTGCCCCGTGCCCATCGACGACCTCATGCAGCTGTTCGCCAACGCCTGAATGAATCACTTCAAGACGTTATTCCTTGACCATAATGTAGTGCCGCCCTGGACTAGCAGCTTGTCGCCTACACCTCAATACAATACCCAGAAGTGCATCCGCGCGGGCAGCAAGCACAACGACCTTGACGCCATGGGAAACAATACTCCTTGATGGGAACTAGACCTTCAGGTATGATGGGAGCTTCGAAGAGGAAGCCAGCGGATATTCATGGGAGCTCCTCGTCAAAGTATGATTCTTCCCTTCATTCGCCTTCTCGATCACTTGCCTTTTAGTTTACCCAAAAAATGAGTTTACGTATAATACTGTGTATTGTACGAATCAAATGTATGGTGCTTTGCTCTTTTCCAAATAGATGGTTGGCTGTTATTCCTTTGATCATTAGATTGTTATTACTTAAATGTTCTAATATACTGTACAAAGCTTTCATTTATGTCTTCATAAAAATCACTCTGAAAGTTCATCCAAAAAAGCACTCTGAATATATATTTTTATTTGAAATCCATATACATATATTTCTATGCAAGCTGAGCTCGTCAATACAAATGTTATTTTGTACAACAATTTTGGTCCCATTGGTGTTGATCCCTTTGATCTCTGGCCATATGACTTTCCATTCAAGATATGATGGGGCATGGATGTGATACACCCACATACAGAGATGTTTAAATGTGAAGTTGGCAAGAGCAGGCTTGTTTGTAGATGAAGTTTTTATACATATGACTGACTACTCTAGCCTTGCCACCATTAGTGTAGTGTTCTTATCTTCCTTCCCATGTTTTGTTGAAAGATCTTCTAGATTCATGACCCGCCTTAAAATTTTCTGTATAATGCAACTACAACCATTTATCATTACAGGTGAGGGATTTAGTATAGAAAGCTACTTTACAAGTAGTCTCAAGCTGGAGGATAACAGATTGGTCGCGACGTTAGGGATCCCCATCAATGTTATACTATTTGTCTCCAGGTATATACTCACTCCAAATTCTAGATATTCTAGCGAGTAGATGAGGTGAAAGCATGTGCAACATAGTTCTTTTTTTGTTTTGCTCTAATTTCTGCGGGAGTGTTGTTAAATCCCATGTAGCACGATGGTGGTTGTATGCTGCCGTGGAGGAATTAAAGGCACATGTTGATTAAAAGAATGGGTATAAGTAAGGAGTGGCTGGTGACTAATATTGTCGAGTAATTTCTTGATGAAAAAAGTCCATTTTACTCTCCTGAACAAAGTGGGTGGTTCACTTTACCCCCTGATCTATATTTTGGTTCCTTCT
>NC_057797.1:676969791-676980207 GCF_018294505.1 Triticum aestivum | reverse complement strand
ACACGCTGCCATTCCCCGTTGCGTTCTGGATCAGAAAGAGATCGAAATCCCTTTCTTCTTCTCCCCCATGTCGCCGTCGATGGCTCCCTTGGGGCAGTGTTGAACTCCGACCAGCAACGGTGGTCAGAGTCTTGGTGGTGGCGGCGGCGGCGGCGGTGCAACCCGTCAATCTTCCCCGACCTGTTCCTTCTCCCACGGCCGCTCTCTCCCCCGTCCTCAAACCCTAGGTCGACGGCTCTGTCGATGCGGCGGCGGCTGCTGCGGTCTGTCTGATTTCGCGGCGGCGCAAACGAACTGAGGTGAGCCCCATCCCTCCAATCCCCTTCCCTTGGTGTACTTACTCTGCTCTAGTTAGCTGCTGTATGTAGGTTCTAATTGAAGATTGAACGTTGTTTTAATCTGTAGGTTAAGCAATGGATCAACTAGATTGGTTAGGCATCCGTTTCTTTTACAATGGCCAATTTGAGAATTCAAACAAGCAATTGTCATATGTTGGTGGTAATATACAACTCACATTTGTTGAGAGGTACAATATATCCTTAGCTACTGTCAGGGAGCAGTTAGCAGATATAAAGATGGCCTACCATGGTGAAGAGCTAACAGAGAAGCATAGGCTTTACTGGTTGTTTCCTGGAAAAAATGTTAGAGATGGGTTGAGACGACTGGACACTGATAGAAATGTGTTCTTCATGGATAGGTGTATTACAGATTGTGGGGTTGTGGATGTGTATGTGAATTATGAAGATGATGTTGATGAAGATGGACAAAACAGTGTGTCTGATATTGGAGAGAAAGAGGAAGAGGAAACTAATGCTGCAATTGAAGAAGACAAGACAGAAGAGAAGAGTGGCAGTGATTGGGAAGATGAGCATGACAATTGCTCTGCTGAGGATGACCTGGAGCACAGTTCAGAGGAAGATGTGGATGAGCCTGACAAGACTGAGTATGCTGTACAAGATGAATTGCAACCTGAAACTGGAAATGTTCCTGAAGTAGATGTTGCACCTGATGAAATAAGGGATGAATGTGCAGATCTTGATTGGTGCCCTAAAGATGAAGACAGTTCAGGTGAAGATGATGAGGCAGAGGAGCTCAGAAAGCATGCTAAGGAAGTGCTTAGAAAGATCGGAATGGGGTTGCCACTTGATGAAGAGAAGGAAGTGAAAGAAAGTACAACACAATTAATTCCTTTTGATGAAATGGACGAAGGAAATGACACTCCATACATGGATTCCAGTGAGGAATACAGTTATGATGAGGATGAGCATGGGAATTCATTTAGGATGAAGTCAAGATTTCCAAGATTTGATAGCAAGGCTGCAATTCCAATATTCAGTTTGGGCATGACATTTAGAGGAAGAAGTCAGTTCAAGAGGGCACTCGTGAAGTATGGCCTGGCTATGAAGAGGCATATTTGCTTTGTAAAAGATGAGGCTGGTAAGATTAGGGCAAAATGTTCTTGGCCTAAGTGTCCTTGGTTGATTTATGGTGCAAAGAGGAGCTCAAATGATTGGTTTCAAGTCATAACACTTGTTGACAACCACATATGCCCATAGAGGAGAGACAATAGATTGGTTACTGCACCTAGAATTGCAGACAAGTATGAGAGAATTATGAAGGCAAATCCAGAATGGAAAGTGAAATCTATTAAGGCCATTGTCAGATTATAGATTTTTACAGATGGGCATGTTTCCAAAATAAAGAAAGCAAAAGCAATAGTCAGAAAGAGAGTTAGAGAAGCAATGCATGAAGAATATGCCAGGGTGTTTGATTATCAGCTAGAAATATTGAGGAGCAATCCAGGAAGCACTGTGGCAGTTGTGCTTAATCCAAAAGAAACTGCACCAGTTTTTCAGAGATTGTATGTGTGCTTTCAGGCTTGCAAGAGAGGTTTCATAAAAGGGTGCAGGAAAGTAGTGGGTTTGGATGGCTGCTTCTTTAAGGGGGCTCAAAGTGGAGAGCTACTATGTGCTCTTGGAAGAGATGCAAATGGGCAAATGTATCCCATTGCTTGGGCGGCAGTTGAGGTGGAAAATAAGGACTCCTGGTTTTGGTTTATGGCATTGTTAAATAAAGACTTGGAGATTTCAAATCAAGCTGAAGGCTGGGTGTTTATATCAGATCAGCAGAAAGGTCTAATCAATGCAATTTCAAAGGTTGTACCAAGAGCTGAACATAGAAATTGTGCTAGGCACATTTATGCTAACTGGAAGAAAAAACATAGGGACCAGAAATACCAGAAGAGATTTTGGGCTTGTGCAAAGTCTTCTAACAGAGTTCAGTTTAATTTGAACAGGGCAAAGCTTGCTCAGCTCACACCAGAAGGAGCAAGAGACATGATGCAGGCTGGGCCTGAACATTGGTGTAGAGCATGGTTCAAAGAAGGATCATTCTGTGATTCAGTCGACAACAATATGTGTGAAAGTTTTAACAATTGGATAGTGGAATATAGAGGTGTTCCTATAATCAGTATGTTTGAAGCAATCAGAGCAAAGGTGACAGTTAGGATTCAAGTTAATAGAGCTATGCCAGCCAATTGGAATGGAACAATTTGTCCCAAAATCCTCAAAAAGGTGAACAAGTTTATACAACTTACTGAGAAGTGTGAGACAATATGGAATGGAAAAGATGGATATGAGGTGAAGTTAGGATAGCATGGATTCAAAGTTGACTTGCAAGCAGGAACATGTTCTTGTAGATACTGGCAATTGTCAGGAATTCCATGTGTTCATGCTCTAGCAGCTTCACAGTGTGGCCCTGATGACATAGATTCACTTATTGCACCTTGCTACAGAATTGAAGCTCACAACAAGACATATGAACATGTCATGATGCCAATGGAGGGCATGCCTAGCTGGCCAATATCTGACAGACCTAGACCATTAGTTCCAAGCTATGCGCAAATGCCTGGGAGGCCCAGGACAGAGAGAATAAGAGGTGGAGATGAGCCTCCTAAGCATGCACACAAGCTCTCCAAGATTGGAACTAAGATCGAGTGTAGTTTATGTGGAAATCCTGGGCACAACATAAGGAAATGCAATACTAACCCCAACAAGGGAAAGTACAAGAATAGGAAGAGGAAAAAAGAAACAAAAGTGTGTAATGATTTTTACATATGTTTAATTTCTATATGTTTTGTACTTGTGAAATTGCAGCAATGTGAAACACCTAACAACTGTTACTTTTCTGTGTTGTGTAGGAAAATCCTCCAAGGACATCTCAAAGAGTAGCAAATGAAACTGCTACAGCCCAGTCTTCACAACATGCAGCTCAAACATCACAGCAAGCTGCAGGAGGGGGAGCCTAGTCTTCACAGCAAGCTACAGGAGGGAGAGGCCAGTCTTCACAGCAAGCTACAGGAGGGACAGCACAACCTAGAAGGGGAAGGCCTCCAAAGCAAGCAAACAGAACAACTGGTGCTAGTTCTAGTCAGAGAAGGAGGAAATCTATCAGGGTTAGCATGTTTGATGAACTGAGAGGTTAAACAGGAAAAATTTCTGTTGTTTAGAGCCTTCAAATTGTGTTTGTTGTTGTTTGATGAACTTGTGTTTGTTGCTGTTAAACTGCCCATTTTCTTTTTAAGGAACTAGTGTTTGTTACTGCTAAGCTACAGAATTTGTGTTTAGTTGAATGCTACTGTTTACTATGTTCTCTTTTGAAAGAAATTTCCTTTCGATAGAAGCTCGGCAAAATATGTTCACTTTTGGCACAAACAAATAAGCTCACAATTGTACCATTTCACAAGACAACATAGTACCAGCACATTACACAAATATTTGGGACAATTTTGGCAGTACAGTTGCTTCACCACAACAACGAGCATAAAATAGAACTGAACACACAGTACAACACTACAGATTGTTAACACAGTACAACAAACCAAGTGGAAAGCCAAAGTGCCAAATATAACAGGACACAAACTCAAACTCCTTCATCACCGTCAGTGCCGTCGATCTTGCCCAGCACAGTCTTGAAGATATGCTTGCGAGTCAGGTCCTCGCCTTCTCCTCGCAGCCACTCATCAGGTAGTCCTTTAGCAAGCAGAGGACCAAGATCAACAACCTCCTTCATGTGGCAAATGACAGGATACAGTAAGCTGTTCTTCTTCCTCGGCGACGATGGTCCGTATTCACCCAATTCGAATTGCATTGCTTCATACTCATCCATGGACTCGGGTGGCTTGTTTGTCAGCTTCGGCTCAGGTATCTCCACTGTCACCACCTTGCCAACAAAGGAAGGGTCACGAAGCCACGCCATGACCTCAAGCTCGCGGCGGCTTGCCGGCGGCAGGATCTCGATCAGCTCGCCACCCAACTGCTTGAGAAGATCTTTCACGGACGCCGTCGTCCAGGCCTGGTTTGGGAGGCCTTCAAGCCGAGCTTGCTCTTGTACTTCAGAGCACCTGGCTGAGATCGAACCATTCTGCACCAACGCGAAAACTGAATCCAACGCCGACAACACTTGATCTTCATTGACGAAAGGAGCACCTCACAGCACTTCTCCTCCGTCGAGAAGGTCAGCCACAGGTCGTGTGGTGGGCACGCGAACTCGACGACACTGCTGCAAGATCACCAGCATGGCTGCCGGCGTCACTGTCTGCTCGCCGTCTCCGACCACAGTTGCCAGAAGCACGTGCTGCCCGAAGCGCAGCTCCAGCGCATGCATGGCCGGAGTGCGGGAGATCAGGACATGGCTCGCCTCTCGACGGAGCTCCGACTCTCCCCGCCGCCACACCTCCTGCGGGAACCTGCGTTCCAGCAAGCTACGGCTCACCTGGGCTACTGCGACGACCGGGGCCGCGCCTCCATCGCCGGCGGCGCTCATGGCGTCCGGCGACACGGTGGTGGAGCTCACGCTGCCGCCGCCCATGGAGAATAGGGTTAGGGATTTGGACTGGGAAGGGGGGATTTCTGATCCAGATCGCAACAGGGAACGGCAGCTCTATAACAGTCCAACCTGACAAGTAGGCCCCACCGCGGTCAAAACCGCCCTTTGACTATGCCACATCAGCATCCAATGGAGACAAACCAGCCGGGGTTTTTTTCCGTCCGGTTTGGTTTTGTTTGGGGTGTAGAAGGAACCAAAATATAGATCAGGGGGTAAAGTGAACCACCCACTTTATTCAGGGGAGTAAAATGAACTTTTTTCTTTCTTGATCTGCTCATGATTAATTAGTACCCCAATTTGTTTTCTCAAAAAGGTACAATATTGTTATGGTAAAAGTTACACTTTGTGGCCTCAAATAGCATTCAGATTTATAGATTGATTTCTCTTAGAAAAAATATAGATTTATTCCTGATTCTGTGAGCTCACTAATTATGAAGCTAACGCAAGTCTAATTACCTAATACTTACCTCCACCTCATCGTTGACATCGTGCAATACCATGGGAGAAGTTTCTTTTGTGCATGGATTTCCAAGCGCTCCGGCCGTCATTGGCGGAAGCGTGGGTTTTAATTGGCCAACATTCATCTTTTAGGCGCTGTGTTTATGTAGAGAATTTTACTTAACAGGTCTGGATGGCATCTTTTGTCAAAACAAAATCACGTTTGTTTTTGTATATTTTCTGCCTGACGCATAAAGTGTTCCATTATTGTTTTCTTTTGGGGAAATAATTATGCTTTAGGATGAACTGGTTTAGTTCCTTTTTATGTTGCTAAAACACTATAGCTTGCTTTTATGTAGAAGTCCCTGGATGAACTTACTACAATCTTTATTGTCAGGCCACATTGGTACTGAGCTTTCTTGCAAAGGTGCTATGTTCTAACTTTGGTGTACATAGTTGTATAGTTTATAGTGAAAGTTGCGTTCTAGTCAGGCCACAGTAGTTGTATAGTTTAGATTATACCTTGAGTTAGTTTTGTGCTTGTGGAAGTGCAGCGGCGATTGCAAGACGGCCGGGTTCAGCTTTATTAATATAGCACCATCTTTACAATACTGTACATTATATTCTTAGAATATTTTTTGCACTCTAATAGTTTGGCCTTTGAAGTAAAATACGCTTAGTAGTTTTAAATTTCAAGTGGCATGGCTTACAATATGTAAGTCGGTTTTCCACACTTGTAACATGAGAGAATCTGCATAGATCTCAAGGTTGTCATTCGTGGCTGAGACAATGTTTCTAAATCAAGGGACCCGCACTTCGTCATTATCTAAATTGCGCTTGATTATTTTCCTAAAGGGAGCTGCACTTCGTCATTACCTAAGCGCATCAGTTAGAAGAGAAGTTAGAGCTGACGGGAGTGGTGCCAACAGTTTTCACAATAATGGTCTGACGGATAAATATATATCTTCTCATTTTTTTGATTTTGTTGTTCAATTCAGTTAAATCTATTAGCTTACTGGTTGTGGTATAACTATTTCTAGATTTTACAATGTGGTTTTCGTGCCTATTGATTTAACTTGATGAGAGAAAACTGACTTCTTGGGTTCACTCTTCACTCTACATTCTGAGTGGTTGTAACTTTTTTGCTTCTGAAGTGTCAAAGGATACAAAAATCAGGATGATATATTAGGCTGAGACAATGTTTCTAAATCAAGAGACCTGCACTTCATCATTATCTAAATTGCGCTTGATTATTCCCCCAGCAATATCAAGATGAGGATACAAGCAGATCAAGTGTACAAGACGTGTAGTCTCCTCGTGAAGGTGGTTGAGCTATGAATTTGCTCTTGGTATATTTACCTATGCTGGATATGGGGTCAGATCTTTGGTATGTAGGTGAATGTATATGGAACAATGATTGCACATATGTAAGCTATATTCTCTTCACATTTATGCATATTCTTGTTGGGACAAAAAAAGTGGTTATAATAAGCAGATTCTTGTTGGGACCAAAAAAGTGGTTATAATAAGCAGATATATTTCTTCCCATTTATGCATATTCTTACTGGGAGAGAAAAACAAAGCAGTGATAATATGCAGTTTTACATAAGCTTATGTCTTGCAAACTAGCTAGAACCGAAAACTAATGATTATTGCTTGTTTTCTGACTTCTGTTGTAGAATGTGAAAGCTTATTACCCACATAAAACAAGTAGGTGTTACGAAGTCCTTGTATGCCTAATTATTGTTGTTGTAGTTGTCATACACGCGTAACAACCTGTGACATACACACGCATACCCGTGATCTCTTTCCTACAAATACCCTTGACTAATTCCTCAGAAGTATATGTAAAAACAGAAACAAATGCTTCATGCCCGCTCACTTGGAAACAAATGCTTCGATGGCCAATGCGCAACTAATTGCATGCACACTTACAAAATATTTCTAACAACCAATCAGGACATTTCACTTACGAGGATCAATCAAAAAGTTAGCACGTACCAGAAAGAGACCCGACCGTGATTTGTGTACTATAGAGGAACGGAGGGAGGGAGTAATTTCTTTATTTGGTAGTGAAATAAAGCAAATAAGTCAGGAAAAAATAGGTGATGTGAGAAAACTAGGTAGAGAATAGATTTGTGTGGAAAATTAATCTGCAACAATTATTATGGTCATCCCAAACAAATTGAGAGAAGATTTTTCCCTTTAATAATTATTGTGTGACCACCTTCCTAACCAAGCTTCGATTGTCCTGTTGGTACATACATGAAGAACATTGTCTATAGAGCGATACTGACATCATAGGTGAGAAATTTGGCACTTAGGTGGTGCGAAGACTTGAGAAAGAAGGTAGTGTTATTGAGCTTACAAGTTACATTTTTTTGTGTGTAACATAGTTCTTTTATAGTAAAATTGGATCTCTCTATTGGGTATGGCTTTCTACATGGCATTCAGTGTAACCTGCCAAATCTCTCCCCTATGATTTTTTTTAAAGTATAGCACCCAAATGATTCACCCATGACATGTTCTTAAAATTGATTTGCACTGCTGATTATTCAAAACATGAGTGTTAGATTTTGTAGTCTGAAAATATGATAATGATGCCGAGAGAAGAGAGCATGCGTACGATCCATGAACTTGATGTGCGAGATGGTATGACTTCTTCAGAGAACCATCTTGATCCTTCCTTTTTCTTCATAACATTGCCAATCATTGAGATTGTGGTGCGGGAGGTCGCGGGTGCTAAAGATTGTGGCACGGTTTAGAGGGTTGGCCGGTGGCGGAGGCGGCGACTCAGGTTGGGAGCGATAAGCAAAATATTTCAAAAGCCCGTGGCAACACACGGGCTTTCTACTAGTATAGAAAAGAACCCACATTTGCTCCTTTGGCTTGCAACACTCCCACATGTACATGAGATCCAATATTCGAATCCAAGTAAACGCATTATTTAAAACGCATCTAATAGGAGATCGTTAAAATGCACTGCTTGGTTACGATTCGAACCAGCGCCCCCCTCATTGATACTTGCTCGTGTAACCACCCCGCCTACGATTAGGTTCTTATAACTTGCAACCTTTTGTATCTTTTATTATTCTTCCCCTTTCCTTTTTCCTTTCCTCCTTTTTCTTTTTCCCTTTTTTCCCTGTTTTCTTTTTTCTTTTTCGTGTTTCTTTTTTCTTCAACCTGGTTTGACGAATTGTTTGCAAATAGGTGATTTTTTTATAAAATTGATGAAAATTTTCAAATTCGATGCACTTTTTTATTCTTTCATGGATCATTTAGTTTTTATTTTGTTTTTTATTGGAACAGTTTTGTTCCTTTTTTCTTTCGGCTAAATGCGTGAACTTTTTCTTTAAACTCGTGAATTTTTTTTCAAAATTGATGAACTATTTTTAAATTCGATGAACTTTTTTCAAATACAATGATTTTTTTTCAAATTTAATGAACTTTTTCCATTTTTGCGATCTATTGTTTTCACTTCATGGTTTTTGTTAATCGAAAGAAATTTTGAATCTCTCATTCACCCCTCTCTAGTCTATATACTCTCGATCCTACAATTGGTATCGACAAGGTCTCTTTGTTTCAATATAATGAGGGGAGCGAGGATGATGTAGAAGGGGGCGACCACCAAGGCAAGGCATAGTTTACTTGTGTAGGTGGTGGTGCGGACCTCATCGGAAGCGGACGTGACTGTTTGCAACTGGTGGCCCGATCTCATGGGACCGGGTACTAGAGTGGGAAACTGTGAGGTGGCATCCCAATCCTCAACCCAAAGAAAGTAGTGGCAGGATTTTGGGAAGCTACCACACTTGTGGTCTCCATTCTTCTCAGTGCCCTTGCCTGCAACCCGGGTGCCATTCTTCCTCTCGAATTTTAGATTGATTTGTCAGTGCTGCCCACCATGATCCCCGTGGAAACTGAAGTGTGGGAGCAACGCTCACTGGGTACCAGAAAAGGAGGAGGTAGTACTAGCAGGAATGGTGTTGCTTCACGGGAACTCAGATTTAGCAAAGAGACGGTAACGTCACTATTAAGCTGTGGATTCTCTGAGAAATTCGACGATTATTCCTCAGATCAGCTGTCTGGGGTTCTCATCCGCCTTGAGGCAATCTGAACGGTGCTTTTTGATAGACATGGAAAGATCATGGATGCGAGATGCCTTGTTGAAGGAGAGAGGATGTCAATTAGTCAGAATTCTCATTTCCCAGCCATGCCGTGTTTGGCCGGGCAAAGAATGCGATTGGTATAGAGTAAAATCAGGGGGGTGAGATACCATTCCATACAAGGCAGTGTTATTGCAGTCGACAAGAAGGAAGTCAGGGAGGTCAAGATCGATCAGGAGGAAGATGTCTAGGCACAGCGCAAGAGGAGGGGTAAGTGATACTTCGACGAGCGCATGCACATGTGTAACGCCTCAGATACAACTTTTCATATTTGTAACTCCGACCCGTGCCTTTTCCGAAGATGCGATAGGAGATTTCCTTCGTGGTTGGGTTTTGTCTTTGTTTTGTCTTTTGTTCGTGTCATGCAATTCATATCATGTCATCATGTGCATCGCATTTACATTCATATTCGTCTCATGCATTCGAGCGCTTTTCCCGTTGTCCGTTTCGCAATCCGACACTCCCACATGCAAGGGCGCACCCTTTTGTCTCTTTTCGTGAGCAGGTGTTAAACGTTCTCGGAATGGACAGAGATTTGTCAAGTGGCCTTGGTACACCACCGATAGACCGCCTGTCAAATTTCGTTCCATTTGGAGTCCGTTTGAGGCTCCAACGGTTAACCGACTAACCGCGAAGGCCTCTTGTGTGTTGCAGTCCAACACCCCTCCAAAACGGCCCAATAACCCATCCAAACCCCTTCCATGTTCTCCGTCGTCGGATCACGATCGTGTGGGAAAAAACTACACTTCATTTGGACACTCCTACCTCCTCCTACCTATAAATATGTGTCTCCCTCTGAATTTTCGCGGATGAAACCCTATCTCCTTCCACCTCGCGCCGCCGGACAAATCTCCCTCCGCCCGGTCATGTCTACAGTCGCCTCTCGTCCAACCACAACGCGCCACGTCACCGCCCCCGCGCCCACTTC
>NC_057797.1:676967181-676969448 GCF_018294505.1 Triticum aestivum | reverse complement strand
CTCTGCGCTAGCTCGCCGCGCCGCACCCCGCGTCGCCGGACGCCGCCGCCCCTCGTCGCCAGAGCCCGCGACGCCTCGCCGGAGTTCAAGTCCGGCCAGATCTGGGCCGGGTTGGATGAGATCCACCAGGCCCTGTTCCAAACAGCCCTGGATCTCCTCGTCCCAATCCGTCTCGTCCAGTTTCCCACGAGGTCTAAATTTCGGCGAAGTCCCTTAATTATTGCATTCTGGTGCCTTGTTCAACATGCCATAACTTCTTACATACTGCTCCGTTTTGCGTGTATGAGATATCAAAATGTTCATTGAGAGATGCTCTTCATTTCATTCCATTGTGGCATGCTTGTTTGAGTTCATCTTGATACCCAAATCATTGATGCAAGAGTGCTATAAAATGTTTACTCCGGTTACTTATCAGTTTAGGGTGATTTGTCATTTTTGTCATATTTGATGTGTGCATCATTTGGGCATGAGCTCTACATGTGTTTTGATCTATGCCATGCTATCTTTATAGGGGTGCTTGCCATGTATTTTTGTGATCTATGTGGTGACTAGCACAAGCATGCAAAACAGCCTTCGTGATATTGCTGATTTCAGGGTCTTAGGATTTTGTTGTCCTTGTTCTGCTGTTATTTTTATGCCATGTAAATATGATGCTACAGTGAGATCCATGCTTGTTTTGAGTTGCTTCAATAAGGATGTTTTGAACATATGGTTATGCTCTATCCATCTATGCCCCTTTTTGCAATTATGGAGTGCCCTAGCATGTCTTATTATTGCTCTACTTTTGCTATAAAATGTTCCTGACAGGTTATTTACATGTTAATCAATTTTGCCTTGGTTGTTGTTAGTGATCCTTGCATGCTATGAACTTGGTCTTGTCATGTTTAGCTTCATCAACATATCTTCTTGCTGTTAGTATACTTATATTGTCATGAAATGCCTTGTGGTGAGTGATTTGAGCTCGCAAAGATGCCCTCATAATTCTATTTATGCCATGCTCTATTTTCTGCTAAGTCTGAAACTGTTAATAAAACTTGCTATGTTTACATGAGCGCCATCATACCTTCTGCGCCTTTTTGGCTCATGATCAGTAAGGGACTTTTCTTCTATGCATTTAGTAGATTCATGCCATGCCCATTTTTACTATGATATGTTCCTATAGCATGTTGTTTGCTTGCTCTAAACATTGCTTCCTGATATTATTTCTGGCATGTTAGTATTTTCACTAAGTCTGTGAAGCTGATATCTTTTGCACTTTTGCCATGCTTGTTTGAACCTGCTCTTGTGTGATTTAACTGTAGCTCAGCGTTCATGTTTTGTCAAGCATCTTGAGTACATCACTGCCATATGCCTTGTTGATATGTTGGGGTGCATTAGCTTAGTTTCTTGTTGCATTCTAGTGGCATTGTGTTGTTAATCGCAGTTTAGCATCAACCTTGTTTTGCTTGTCATTTGCAAACCGTGCATCCGATTCCAGTGATCTTTATATCGATTTCACCCGAAATCTTCTTATCTTTCCAGCGGCACACTTGCTTTGCCAAGTTGATGCCTTGTTCATTATTTTCCTTATGGAGCACGCATATGCATTGCATATCACATTTCGCATGTCATGCCATGTATTGCATCATGTGGCTTGTGCATTGCATCGTGATTGATTGTTGGTCCTTTGCTTGTGTTCTTTCTTTGGGTAGAGCCGGGAGACGAGTACGTGATCGAGGAACCTGTTGAGTACGCTAACGAGGATCAAGCTTTCGACAACTCTGAGAACTTTGCAGGCAAGATGACCATACCCTCGAAATCACTTCTATCTTTGCTTGCTAGTTGTTTGCTCTATTGCTATGCCGCGCTACCTACCACTTGCTATATCATGCCTCCCATATTGCCATGTCAAGCCTCTAACCCACCTTCCTAGCAAATCCTTGTGTGGCTATGTTACCGCTTTTGCTCAGCCCCTCTTGTAGTGTTGCTAGTTGCAGGTGAAGATGAAGTTTGTTCCTTGTTGGAACATGGATTTTGTTGGGATATCGTTATTATCTCTTATTTAATTAATGCATCTATATACTTGGTAAAGGATGGAAGGCTCGGCCTTATGCCTGGTGTTTTGTTTCACTCTTGTCGCCCTAGTTTCCGTCACACTGGTATTATGTTCCTTGATTTTGCGTTCCTTACGCGGTTGGGTGTTATGGGAACCCCTTGACAATTCGCTTTGAATAAAACTCCTCCAGCAAGGCCCAACCTTGGTTTTACCATTTGCCTCACCACCACCT
>NC_057797.1:676873934-676966915 GCF_018294505.1 Triticum aestivum | reverse complement strand
CTAAGCGATGTCCGACGCCCCCTGGGCAACCAGGGTCTATGCCAACCCGACGTCTGGCTCATCTAGTGTGCCCTGAGAATGAGATATGTGCAGGTCCTATCGGGATTTGTCGGCACATTCGGGCGGCTTTGCTGGTCTTGTTTTACCATTGTCGAAATGTCTTGTAACCGGGATTTCGAGTCTGATCGGGTCTTCCTGGGAGAAGGAATATCCTTCGTTGACCGTGAGAGCTTGTGATGGGCTAAGTTGGGACACCCCTATAGGGTTTGAACTTTCGAAAGCCGTGCCCGCAGTTATGGACAGATGGGAATTTGTTAATATCCGGTTGTAGAGAACTTGACACTTAACTTTAACTAAAATGAATCAACCGCGTGTGTAGCCGTGATGGTCTCTTCTCGGCGGAGTCCGGGAAGTGAATACGGTTCTTGTGTTATGCTTGAACGTAAGTAGTTTCAGGATCACTTCTTGATCACTTCTAGTTCACGACCGTTGCGTTGCTTCTCTTCTCGCTCTTATTTACGTATGTTAGCCACCATATATGCTAGTGCTTGCTACAGCTCCACCTCACTACCCTTTCTTACCCATAAGCTTAAATAGTCTTGATCTCGCGGGTGTGAGATTGTTGAGTCCTCATGACTTACAGATACTTTCAAACAGTTGTAGGTGCCGATGATTTCAGTGCAGATGACGCAACCGAGCTCAAGTGGGAGCTCGATGAAGATCGTGTTCGTTGTGTTGTTTCATTTCCTGTTGATCAGTAGTGGAGCCCAGTTGGGACGATCGGGGATCTAGCATTTGGGGTTGTCTTCTTTTATTTTGGTTTCATAGTCGGACCTTAATTGTATTCTAGATGATGTATGTTTAACTTGTATTTGTGTGAAGTGGCGATTGTAAGCCATTTCTTTATCTCTTTCTTATTCAGTACATGGGATTGTGTGAAGATTACCCTCTTGCGACAAACCTACTATGCGACTATGCCTCTAAGTCGTGCCCGACACATGGGAGATATAGCCGCATTGTGGGTGTTACAACATGGCCACCCTCCACTAAGTGCATGAATTGTGGTGATGAGTATTCTTGGTGTCACGCCTTGCTAGAGTGCACAATGGCAAGATGCACATGGGTGCTTGCCGATCTTCCTAAGTTCACCGAGCCATGCGCGAGGAATTGATCATTCAACACTACTGACAAGCTACCCAGAAGTGACAAAGATCATGTGACTTAGTTGGTCATGTGGGGTGCGAGGAGGAAGGCATTACATGAAGACATCGCTCAAAGTCTGATGGCAACACAATGTTTTATCGGGATATTCCTGTCGAATCTCGTTTGTGTCAGCCGGAGAAGAGGGATTTTGACACGCGGGTTGTGGCCAAAATGGATACCGCCTCCACATGGTTTCACCAAAATCAATCAAGATTCTAGTGTGAGCAAGAACTCTCACAGATGCACCATCGTTCTTGTTGCCCACGATGACTGGGGGCAGTTCTTGGGGTCCTCTACATTGGTTGTATCAATATGATGACCTGGAGACCTTGGGGGCCCTAGCTTGCCGAGAAGCACTAGCTCTAGTCGACGACATAGCTCACTCTCCTCTAACGGACCGGACAATCCTACTGTAGTAATGAAGGAAATCAAGGAAAGCAGTAAAGCATATGAATAGATTTGCTTTCGCCATGAAAGTAGAAAGTTGAACATGTAGGCACACATACTCTTTCGAAGTTTTAATTTCTCCCATATGTACTTGGGCATTACATATGGCTTGTTAATCCGCAAATCTTGTTAAACTCGATTATAAAAGGGTGAGGTTTTCCCTCGAAAAAAATGAAAAATGAAAATCCATCGAATGGTAAGTAGCATTATTGTTATGTCATTTTTATCCAAGGCACAAATGGTCATAACTTTACAAAAAAATGACATTAGTACGTTTTTACTCAAGATATATGTACGTGACTTTTTTAAACATGTAAATATGTCCTTGCTAAAGGTTTCAAAATTGGGTACACCGGAACCTAGGTTCTATTATTTTGCCAAACAATACTGTGGAATGCATTTTTTGATCAAAAGGAAGAAACTAAGTAATCATTACAACAAAAACGCTACCACCACTAACAGGAAACAATTTTACCAAGGAACAAAAGCCTGACACCCTCACCAAACCCCTACTGATCATCAGACTAGGAAAACATCAACAACCAACACACTCAAACTAAAACATAGCAACATAATCCAGGTTTTGCATAAGCACTACTCAACGCACTCCAGACTCAAGACCCATCTTCCAGGCCGGGGAATACTGTAATGCTATAATTGAGTACTTTATATTTGTAATAATTGTTATCTAGCCATCAACATCAATGATTTTATACTTTATGATCAATAAAATGGTAACGGAACACTTTGTTAGTAGTTTTAAGTTTTAACACGAGAATCTCGGGGTGAGTCCAATGGGTGTCGCTTCCACGAGTTGGTGGTGTCCATGTTTTGTCCATATATAGCCTGGTGCGACGAGCAATCTAGAAGAGGTTGTACCTAGCAGTATATGAAGGTAGAATAATTTATTAAATGAGAAAACGTCCTTGTCAAAGCAATGAGAACATAAGAAAAAATATTACTCAAACCATGTCAACAAATAAGACTCATCTCCTTTCCGTGATGGTAACAATGGAGAGGAAAGTCAGTGAGGCAGCGACTACCATTGTGGTGTGGAATCATTTATGCCTGCGAAAAGAGAACATGTCAAAAAGTGAACCAATCTGAGTAACTGCAAAAGAAGAAGAAAACATGCAAAAAGAAGCAGTATCTAGATAGATAATTGATGAGCTTCTAAATCTGCGCCGGGAAAATATGTGTAAAACTAAGAAATCATCTAATTGCGTTGGTGGAAATACTACTGTTTTGATACAACATCTGGTATTGAGTGAACGGGATATTCAAGCTCAAATGCCGTAAAAAAAAAGCTCAAATGCATTTCCCTGTGAAGAGAAAAAACAATAAAATTCTTGAGAAATGATACATTGCAAAGATAAATTTTGCACTGTACATTTATATATAAGAATGAAGTTGCCTGGACCAAAATTAATTGCATAAGTGCACCACAAAGGTTGATTGCAGAGCATAAGTTACCGAAATAATGATTGTAACTAACAACCACACGAATCTTTTTCAGCATTTGTCAAGAAAACTATGTACATATAAGAACTATCTGGTCCAGAAGTGTTTGTGAATTTGAATGGCAATATGTCACACATCTCAAAATCTGATGATAACGAAAGGTCAAAGATAAGGCTCGCTCTCTGATTATTATTTTTGAACAATCTCTAATTTTGGATTGTAGCCGATTTTATTACTTCCATGTAAGCTAAGACATTGGCTAGCCAGATTGCTATATTAAGGCTGGGTAGTGGATCTTCAGCAGAAGTGGAAAGAGAAAGGTCACTAGAATAAAGGTATTGCAGGTCAGACTTACCCCCTGGCGCCACTTTCTCTTCACCTTCCAATTGTTATTATTCTTATACTGATACAGAATTGTGCCTTTGTTCCTGTAGGCATATTTGGTAAAATAATTAGCTCACCAAGTAACACAAAGGACTCTGGTTACAGAACAACAAATTAGGGAGAATAGTTAGCTCACCAAGAAGCACGGTGGCAACAAGAGAAGATATGATAAATGAGGCTGTAAGGCCTCGATAAATCACATCTTGCGATACGTCCATCCGCTGCCTGTAACCATGTGTCAGTATTGAGGCGGCATTCCGCCAAATATACTTCGCGGGGATGAACGATTACAATGGAGTCACCAGCAAGGTTCGGTAAGGCACTACGGCTCACACTTAGAATCCTTTCAGCAATGAACAGAACATTGCCTTCGATACTAGTTACCGGGACGATCCTGTCAAGGATAAGGTCGGAGAGTCTGTAAACCAAGGGGTGCATGAAGAATCCGTCCCTATACCCGATCACCAGGATCTCCGAGTCACATTGTGCCAGGTACTGAGGGGTGGGCATTTTGCCGGCCGGGCATGTGGCAATCAACTTCTTTGATGGCATCGGAGACGAACCTGATGCCATCCCCTCGTGCTCAGGTGGGCTGATCTGGAAAATCTGAGTGTCACCATGAAGAACGGTGTCAAATGTGGGGTTATCCATCATGTATAGCTTGCCTTGGGATGATATAAGCCTCCCAATTGGTGAGAGCCTCCAGCTCGGGACATTCCACCGATGGTCCTTGGAGGTAGCAAAGCCTAACACAGATATGTTATAAAACACGATCAAGACAGTGATGACTGCTCCATCTGCACTGACGCTAACGGAGGTGGCACCGATGTTTCTAAAATACCCCCAGGCTATTTCATTGATGGTTGGGTTGGATCCGGGAGGAGGCACGAGGGTCGCGAGCGGCGGGAGGTCCACAATGTCACCGGTGAAGGGGTTTAGGAGACGGACGGCCGTGTCCTCGTCCCGTTGCAGGAGGAGGAGGCCGTCGACCGAGTCGAGGACGCAGTGGTTCTTGAAAAGCGGGAGCAGGCAACGCACGATGGCGCCGGTGGAGAGGTTGAAGAAGCGGATGTACCCGCGCAGCCTGCCGTGGCCAGGGTACAGGCCGTGGCTCTCCGGCAGCATCATCCACCTACGCGGGTAGAACCGCGGGTCGACAACGCTGCGGCCGCGCGGGCAGACGGAGCATGCCCGCCAGTGGGGGCAGACGGCGCGGAACCGGACGTAGTCCCGGATGTCGCCGGCCAGCGCCCTCCACCCGACCAGACGAACTAAATCCGCGTGCAGGGACGCCCACCCAGAGGCGTCCGAGGCGGGGACGGCGTCGGCTGTGCGTCGAGGGCGCTTGCTGCCGCGCGCATGCGCGGCCGAGGGGCGCTTCCGGTCCATCGGCGATGACGACGCTGGCGCCCAGCAGTCAACCTGCCGGCGATCCAAACTCCAAAGACGGCGTACCGGCGATCTTCGTATCGGCTAACAGCCACGTGAATCGCCGCGGATCCAGCGGGAGACGCAAAAAAAAGGAATGAAAGGATTTTCTGTTTTTTCAGGGGAGCTGAAGCGATTGTTAGGCCGACATCGCGGTCGTGCACCAGGCCCGCGGAAAGGCGGCCCGCGCGCTGGAAGAGCCACAAGGATAAGGTAGAAAGCCCGCGAAAACGTTCTGCCTTTGGCACACCCAAAAGTCCAGGAAAAGTGTTCGCAAGAAAAAGAATGTCCGGGAAAATACAGAATCAAAATCACCTTTCGTCACAGCCATTCAGAAAGGTGTCCAAGCCCTCAACGGAAAAAATCAGAAAGGTGTCCAACTGCAGCCAATCAGGCATTTTTCCCCCTAAAAACTTCAAAGTGCACGCACACCATCTGGGCGAAACGAACGGCCGAACGCGAGCCGCTCGATCAGCCTAGATCGCGCGGTCATCGGCGTCAGGCGGTATCTGGTCGGGAGCGACCGAACACGCGTGGGGTTGGGCCCTCCCACAAGCGCCGCTCTCCTCGTCCAGCCGGTTCGCATCGCGTAGGACGCATCCGTGGCGCGGGCCCCACTTGTCATGGAGAAAGTAGAAAGCACGAAGGGTGAGCCACGCCTCTGTCTTCTTCCCTCATACATTTTCCTCTCTTCTCAGTTCTCGCCTCATTCGTTCCATTTCTCCCCCAGATCCGGCGGACAGAGGCAACCATTGCTGCAGCTGCATCCGAACGAGAAGGGCAAGACTGCGGTGGGGATCCGCTTCTCGTCGGCGGCGCAGGTACGGGCCGCGGCTGCAGCCGAACGCGAAGGGTAGGACCGCGGTGGGGATCCGCTTCTCGTTGTCGGCGCAGGTACGGGCCGCGGCTGCAGCCGAAGGTGAAGGGCAGGACCGCAGTGGGGATCCGCTTCTCGTCGTCGGCGCAGGTACGGTCGCCCCACCATTTTTGCCTTACATCTCCTGTTTCCCTATTTTTACCCTGCCGTGGTTGGGGCCCCCCGTTATTCGCTCGCCGGAGAGGGGTTCTGGGGTTTCCGGTGGATGTACGACGAGTACGAGGTAGCTTTTACGGAAGGCGTCGCCCGTGACTATCTGGTCACCTCCGGTGGATTTTGGGAGTTCTGTTTCGTCAGGGTGAGTCAAGCGTGCGTGTTCTAGCGGATACAGATTTCATGGCGATTCACCGTGGCGGAGCCAGCTATCTGGCTAGCTTTAGCGTCCGCCACACCTAACTTGCCGCATTGACTAAGGTAGTACCGTATATACTAGTACATCTATGAAAATTTGAGCAAACGCACTACTCTAGATCGATGGATATCTGCTTGTGTGCCAGGATCTGGTTGCTGGTTAATATAGATGATGAGTTGATGACCGTTATCCTCATTCAATTGCAAATGCTAACACAAAGTAATATGTCCTTATTGTTGGAACTATGCCCTAGAGGCAATAATAAAAGGATTATTATTATATTTCCTTGTTCATGATAATTGTCTTTTATTCATGCTATAATTGTGTTATCCGGAAATCGTAATACATGTGTGAATACATAGACACCAACATGTCCCTAGTAAGCCTCTAGTTGACTAGCTCGTTGATCAATAGATAGTCATGGTTTCCTGACTATGGACATTAGATGTCATTGATAACGAGATCACATCATTAGGAGAATGATGTGATGGACAAGACCCAATCCTAAACATAGCACAAGATCGTATAGTTTGTTTGCTAGAGTTTTTCCAATGTCAAGTATCTTTTCCTTAGACCATGAGATTGTGTAACTCCCGGATACTGTAGGAGTGCTTTGGGTGTACCAAACGTCACAACGTAACTGGGTGACTATAAAGGTATACCACGGGTATCTCCGAAAGTGTTTGTTGGGTTGACACGGATCAAGACTGGGATTTGTCACTCTGTATGACGGAGAGGTATCTCTGGGCCCACTCGGTAATGCATCATCATAATGAGCTCAAAGTGACCAAGTGTCTGGTCACGGGATCATGCATTACGGTACGAGTAAAGTGACTTGCCGGTAACGAGATTGAACGAGGTATTGGGATATCGACGATTGAATCTCGGGCAAGTAACGTACCGATTGACAAAGGGAATTGTATACGGGGTTGCTTGAATCCTCGACATCGTGGTTCATCCGATGAGATCATCGAGGAGCATGTGGGAGCCAACATGGGTATCCAGATCCCGCTGTTGGTTATTGACGGGAGAGCCATCTCGGTCATGTCTACATGTCTCCCGAACCCGTAGGGTCTACACACTTAAGCTTCAGTGACGCTAGGGTTGTAGAGATATGAATATGCAGTAACCCGAAAGTTGTTCGGAGTCCCGGATGAGATCCCGGACGTCACGAGGAGTTCCGGAATGGTCCGGAGGTGAAGAATTATATATAGGAAGTGCAGTTTCGGCCATCGGGAGAGTTTCGGGGGTCACCGGTATTGTACCGGGACCACCGGATGGGTTCCGGGGGTCCACCGGGTGGGACCACCCATCCCGGAGGGCCCCATGGGCTGAAGTGGGGAGGGGAACCAGCCCATAGTGGGCTGGTGCGCCCCCTTGGCCCACCCCCTGCGCCTAGGGTTGGAAACCCTAGGGTGGGGGGGGGGGGGGCGCCCCACTTGCCTTGGGGGCCACTCCACCCTTGGCCCCCGCCCCCCTAGGAGATCCCATCTCCTAGGGCCGGCGCGCCCCCCTTTGGGGAGCCTATATAAAGGGGGGAGGGAGGGGCAGCCGCACCCTTGACTCTTGGCGCCTCCCTCTCCCCTGCTACACCTCTCCCTCTCGCAGAAGAACGGCGATGCCCTGCTATGGTGACTGCTGCATCCACCACCACGCTGTCGTGCTGCTGGATCTTCATCAACCTCTCCTTCCCCCTTGCTGGACCAAGAAGGAGGAGACGTCACGCTGACCGTACGTGTGTTGAACACGGAGGTGTCGTCCGTTCGGCGCTAGGATCTCCGGTGATTTGGATCACGTCGAGTACGACTTCCTCATCCCCATTCTTTGAACGCTTCCGCGCGTGATCTACAAAGGTATGTAGATGCAATCCGATCACTCGTTGCTAGATGAACTCATAGATGGATCTTGCTGAAACGGTAGGAAATTTTTTGTTTTCTGCAACGTTCCCCAACAGTGGCATCATGAGCTAGGTCTATGCGTAGTTCTTTTTGCACGAGTAGAACACAATTTGTTGTGGGCGTAGATGTTGTCAACTTTCTTGCCGCTACTAGTCTTATTTTGCTTCAACGGTATTGTGGGATGAAGCGGCCCGGACCAACCTTACACGTACGCTTTCGTGAGACCGGTTCCACCGACTGACATGCACTAGTTGCATAAGATGGTTGGCGGGTGTCTGTCTCTCCCACTTTAGTTGGAGCAGATTTGATGAAAAGGGTCCTTATGAAGGGTAAATAAAAGTTGACAAATCACGTTGTGGCTTTAACGTAGGTAAGAAAACGTTCTTGCTAGAACCCTCTTGCAGCCACGTAAAACTTGCAACAACAATTAGAGGACGTCTAACTTGTTTTTGCAGCAAGTGTTTTGTGATGTGATATGGCCAAAGTTGTGATGAATGATGAATGATATATATGTGATGTATGAGATGTTCATGCTATTGTAATAGGAATCACGACTTGCATGTCGATGAGTATGACAACCGGCAGGAGCCATAGGAGTTGTCTTTATTTTCGTGTCATTGAGAAATCCCATGTAAATTACTTTACTTTATTGCTAAACGTGTTATCCATAGTAGTAGAAGTAATAGTTGGCGAGCAACTTCATGGAGACACGATGATGGCGATCATGAGGATGGAGATCATGGTGTCAAGCCGGTGACAAGATGATCATGGAGCCCCAAGATAGAGATCAAAGGAGCTATGTGATATTGGCCATATCATGTCACCATTATTATTTGATTGCATGTGATGTTTATCATGTTTTTGCATCTTGTTTACTTAGAACGACGGTAGTAAATAAGATGATCCCTCATAATAATTTCAAGAAAGTGTTCCCCCTAACTGTGCACCGTTGCGACAGTTCGTTGTTTCGAAGCATCACGTGATGATCGGGTATGATAGATTCCAACGTTCACATACAACGGGTGTAAGACAGATTTACACATGCAAACACTTAGGTTGACTTGACGAGCCTAGCATGTACAGATATGGCCTCGGAACACAGAAGATCGAAAGGTCGAGCATGAGTCGTATAGAAGATACGATCAACATGAAGATGTTTACCGATGTTGACTAGTCCGTCTCACGTGATGATCGGACACGGCCTAGTTAACTCGGATCATGTTATACTTAGATGACTGGAGGGATGTCTATCTAAGTGGGAGTTCATTGAATAATTTGATTAGATGAACTTAATTATCATGAACTTAGTGTAAAATCTTTACAACATGTATTGTAGATCAAATGGCCAACGTTGTCCTCAACTTCAACGCGTTCCTAGAGAAAACCAAGCTGAAAGACGATGGCAGCAACAATACGAAGATCATCCTCATAGCTGCCAAGAAAGACTATGTCCTACAAGCTCCGCTAGGTGAAGCACCTGCTCTCCGTGCAGAGCAAGACGTTATGAACGCTTGGCAGACACGTACCGATGATAACTCCCTCGTTCAGTGCGGCATGCTTTACAGCTTAGAGCCGGGGCTCCAAAAGCGTTTTGAGAGACACGGAGCATATGAGATGTTCGAAGATATGAAAATGGTTTTTCAAGCTCATGCCCGGGTCAAGAGATATGAAGTCTCCGACAAGTTCTTCAGCTGTAAGATGGAGGAAAACAGTTCTGTCAGTGAGCACATACTCACTATATCTGGGTTACATAACCGGTTGACTCAGCTGGGAGTTAATCTCCCGGATGACGCGGTCATTGACAGAATCCTTCAGTCGCTTCCACCGAGCTACAAGAGCTTTGTGATGAACTTCAATATGCAGGGGATGGAAAAGACCATTCCTGAAGTATTTGCAATGCTGAAATCAGCAGAGGTAGAAGTCAAAAAGGAACATCAAGTGTTGATGGTGAATAAAACTACTAAGTTCAAGAAAGGCAAGGGTAAGAAGAACTTCAAGAAGGACGGCAAGGGAGTTGCCGCGCCCGGCAAGCAAGCTGCCGGGAAGAAGCCAAAGAATGGACCCAAGCCCGAGACTGAGTGCTTTTATTGCAAGGAAAGTGGTCACTGGAAGCGGAACTGCCCCAAATACTTAGCGGACAAGAAGGCCGGCAAAACGAAAGGTATATGTGATATACATGTAATTGATGTGTACCTTACCAGTACTCATAGTAGCTCCTGGGTATTTGATACCGGTGCAGTTGCTCACATTTGTAACTCAAAGCAGGAGTTGTGGAATAAGCGGAGACTGACGAAGAACGAGGTGACGATGCGCGTCGGGAATGGTTCCAAGGTCGATGCGATCGCCGTCAGCATGCTACCTCTACATTTACCTACGGGATTAGTTTTGAACCTCAATAATTGTTATTTAGTGCCAAGTTTAAGCATGAACATTGTATCAGGATCTCGTTTAATACGAGATGGCTACTCATTTAAATCGGAGAATAATGGTTGTTCTATTTATATGAGAGATATGTTTTATGGTCATGCTCCGATGGTGAATGGTTTATTCTTAATGAATCTCGAGCGTAATGCTACACATATTCATAATGTGAGTACCAAAAGATGTAAGGTTGATAATGATAGTCCCACATACTTGTGGCACTGCCACCTTGGTCACATAGGTGTCAAACGCATGAAGAAGCTCCATGCAGATGGACTTTTAGAGTCTCTTGATTACGAATCATTTGACACATGCGAACCATGCCTCATGGGTAAAATGACCAAGACTCCGTTCTCAGGAACAATGGAGCGAGCAACTAACTTATCAGAAATCATACATACTGATGTGTGCGGTCCAATGAGTGTTGAGGCTCACGGTGGTTATCGTTATGTTCTCTCCCTCACTGATGACTTGAGTAGATATGGGTATGTCTTCTTAATGAAACACAAGTCTGAGACCTTTGAAAGGTTCAAGGAATTTCAGAGCGAGGTTGAGAATCAACGTGATAGGAAAATCATGTTCCTGCGATCAGATCGTGGAGGAGAATACTTGAGTCACGAATTTGGCACACACTTAAGAAAATGTGGAATAGTTTCACAACTCACGCCGCCTGGAACACCTCAGCGTAATGGTGTGTCCGAACGTCGTAATCGCACTCTATTAGATATGGTGCGATCTATGATGTCTCTTACCGATTTACCGCTATCATTTTGGGGCTATGCTTTAGAGACTGGCGCATTCACTTTAAATAGGGCTCCGTCGAAATCGGTTGAGACGACACCGTATGAATTATGGTTTGGGAAGAAACCTAAGCTGTCGTTTCTGAAAGTTTGGGGATGCGATGCTTATGTCAAGAAACTTCAACCTGGAAAGCTTGAACCCAAGTCGAAAAAATGCGTCTTCATAGTATACCCTAAAGAAACTATTGGGTATACCTTCTACCTCAGATCCGAAGGCAAGATCTTTGTTGCCAAATGGATCCTTTCTAGAGAAAGAGTTTCTCTCGAAAAAAGTAAGTGGGAGGAAAGTAGAACTTGATGAAGTATGACCTCTTGAACTGGAAAGTGGTGCAACTCAAAAAAATGTTCCTGAGGTGCCTGCACCGACTAGAGAGGAAGTTAATGATGATGATCATGAAACTTCAGATCAAGTTGCTACTGAACTTCGTAGGTCCACAAGGACACGTTCCGCACCAGAGTGGTACGGCAACCCTGTCTTGGAAATCATATTGTTAGACAACGGTGAACCTTCGAACTATGAAGAAGCGATGGCGGGCCTAGATTCCAACAAATGGCTTGAAGCAATGCAATCTGAGATAGGATCCATGTATGAAAACAAAGTATGGACTTTGACAGACTTGCCCGATGATCGGCGAGCGATAGAAAACAAATGGATCTTTAAGAAGAAGACGGACGCGGATGGTAATGTTACCATCTATAAAGCTCGACTTGTCGCTAAGGGTTATCGGCAAGTTCAAGGGGTTGACTACGATGAGACTTTCTCTCCCGTAGCAAAGCTGAAGTTCGTCCGAATTATGTTAGCAATTGTCGCATACTATCATTATGAGATATGGCAAATGGACGTCAAAACTGCATTCCTTAATGGTTTCCTTAAGGAAGAATTGTATATGATGCAGCCGGAAGGTTTTGTCGATCCTAAGAATGCTGACAATGTGTGCAAGCTCCAACGCTCGATTTATGGGCTGGTGCAAGCATCTCGGAGTTGGAACATTCGCTTTGATGAGACGATTAAAGCGTTTGGGTTTATGCAGACTTATGGAGAATCCTGCGTTTACAAGAAAGTGAGTGAGAGCTCTGTAGCATTTCTCATATTATATGTAGATGACATACTTTTGATGGGAAATGATATAGAACTTTTGGACAACATTAAGGCCTACTTGAATAAGAGTTTTTCAATGAAGGACCTTGGAGAAGCTGCTTATATATTAGGCATCAAGATCTATAGAGATAGATCAAGACGCCTCATAGGTCTTTCACAAAGCACATACCTTGATAAGATATTGAAGAAGTTCAATATGGAACAGTCTAAGAAGGGGTTCTTGCCTGTGTTGCAAGGTGTGAAATTTAGCTCAGCTCAATGTCCGACCACGGCAGAAGATATAGAAGAGATGAGTGTCATCCCCTATGCCTCAGCCATAGGGTCTATTATGTATGCCATGCTGTGTACCAGACCTGATGTAAACCTTGCCGTAAGTTTGGTAGGTAGGTACCAAAGTAATCCCGGCAAGGAACACTGGACAGCGGTCAAGAATATCTTGAAGTACCTGAAAAGGACTAAGGAAATGTTTCTCATTTATGGAGGTGACGAAGAGCTCGTCGTAAAGGGTTACGTCGGTGCTAGCTTCGACACAGATCTGGATGACTCTAAGTCACAAACCGGATACATGTATATTTTGAATGGTGGGGCAGTAAGCTGGTGCAGTTGCAAGCAGAACATCGTGGCGGGATCTACATGTGAAACGGAGTACATGGCGGCCTCGGAGGTAGCACATGAAGCAATCTGGGTGAAGGAGTTCATCACCGACCTAGGAGTCATACCCAATGCATCGGGCCGATCAAGCTCTTCTGTGACAACACTGGAGCTATTGCACTTGCCAAGGAGCCCAGGTTTCACAAGAAGACTAGGCACATCAAGCGTCGCTTCAACTCCATCCGTGAAAATGTTCAAGATGGAGACATAGAAATTTGTAAAGTACATACGTATCTAAATGTCGCAGATCCGTTGACTAAACCTCTCCCTAGGGCAAAACATGATCAACACCAAAACTTTATGGGTGTTCGATTCATCACGATGTAACTAGATTATTGACTCTAGTGCAAGTGGGAGACTGTTGGAAATATGCCCTAGAGGCAATAATAAAAGGATTATTATTATATTTCCTTGTTCATGATAATTGTCTTTTATTCATGCTATAATTGTGTTATCCGGAAATCGTAATACATGTGTGAATACATAGACACCAACATGTCCCTAGTAAGCCTCTAGTTAACTAGCTCGTTGACCAATAGATAGTCATGGTTTCCTGACTATGGACATTGGATGTCATTGATAACGAGATCACATCATTAGGAGAATGATGTGATGGACAAGACCCAATCCTAAACATAGCACAAGATCGTATAGTTTGTTTGCTAGAGTTTTTCCAATGTCAAGTATCTTTTCCTTAGATCATGAGATCGTGTAACTCCTGGATACCGTAGGAGTGCTTTGGGTGTACCAAACGTCACAACGTAACTGGGTGACTATAATGGTATACTACGGGTATCTCCGAAAGTGTCTGTTGGGTTGACACGGATCAAGACTGGGATTTGTCACTCCGTATGACGGAGAGGTATCTCTGGGCCCACTCGGTAATGCATCATCATAATGAGCTCAAAGTGACCAAGTGTCTAGTCACGGGATCATGCATTACAGTACGAGTAAAGTGACTTGTCGGTAACGAGATTGAACGAGGTATTGGGATACCGACGATCGAATCTCGGGCAAGTAACGTACCGATTGACAAAGGGAATTGTATACGGGGTTGCTTGAATCCTCGACATCGTGGTTCATCCGATGAGATCATCGAGGAGCATGTGGGAGCCAACATGGGTATCCAGATCCCGCTGTTGGTTATTGACCGGAGAGCCATCTCGGTCATGTCTACATGTCTCCCGAACCCGTAGGGTCTACACACTTAAGGTTCAGTGATGCTAGGGTTGTAGAGATATGAATATGCAGTAACCTGAAAGTTGTTCGGAGTCCCGGATGAGATCCCGGACGTCACGAGGAGTTCCGGAATGGTCCGGAGGTGAAGAATTATATATAGGAAGTGCAGTTTCGGCCATCGGAAGAGTTTCGGGGGTCACCGATATTGTATCGGGACCACCGGATGGGTCCCAGGGGTCCACTGGGTGGGACCACCCATCCCGGAGGGCCCCATGGGCTGAAGTGGGGAGGGGAACCAGCCCATAGTGGACTGGTGTGCCTCCCTTGGCCTACCCCCTGCGCCTAGGGTTGGAAACCCTAGGGTGGGGGGGCGCCCCACTTGCCTTGGGGGGCACTCCACCCTTGGCCGCCGCCCCCCCTAGGAGATCCCATCTCCTAGGGCCGGCGCCCCCCTTTGGGGAGCCTATATAAAGGGGGGAGGGAGGGGCAGCCGCACCCTTTACTCTTGGCGCCCCCCTCTCCCCTGCTACACCTCTCCCTCTCGCAGAAGAACGGCGAAGCCCTGCTACGGTGACTGCTGCATCCACCACCACGTCGTCTTGCTGCTGGATCTTCATCAACCTCTCCTTCCCCCTTGCTGGATCAAGAAGGAGGAGACGTCACGCTGACCGTACGTGTGTTGAACACAGAGGTGCCGTCCGTTCGGCGCTAGGATCTCCGGTGATTTGGATCACGTCGAGTACGACTTCCTCATCCCCGTTCTTTGAACGCTTCCGCGCGTGATCTACAAAGATATGTAGATGCAATCCGATCACTCGTTGCTAGATGAACTCATAGATGGATCTTGGTGTTGGAAATATGCCCTAGAGGCAATAATAAAAGCATTATTATTATATTTCCTTGTTCATGATAATTGTCTTTATTCATGCTATAATTGTGTTATCCGGAAATCGTAATACATGTGTGAATAATAGACACCAACATGTCCCTAGTAAGCCTCTAGTTGACTAGCTCATTGATCAACAGATAGTCATGGTTTCCTGACTATGGACATTGGATGTCATTGATAACGAGATAACATCATTAGGAGAATGATGTGATGGACAAGACCCAATCCTAAACATAGCATAAGATTGTATAGTTCATTTGCTAGAGTTTTTCCAATGTCAAGTATCCTTTCCTTAGACCATGAGATCGTGTAACTCCCGGATACCGTAGGAGTGCTTTGGGTGTGCCAAACGTCACAACGTAACTGGGTGACTATAAAGGTATACTACGGGTATCTCCGAAAGTGTCTGTTGGGTTGACACGGATCAAGACTGGGATTTGTCACTCCGTATGACGGAGAGGTATCACTGGGCCCACTCGGTAATGCATCATCATTTTGAGCTCAAAGTGACCAAGTGTCTGGTCACGGGATCATGCATTACGGCATGAGTAAAGTGACTTGCCGGTAACGAGATTGAACGAGGTATTGGGATACCGACGATCTGATCTCGGACAAGTAACATACCGATTGACAAAGGGAATTGTATACGGGGTTGCTTGAATCCTCGACATCGTGGTTCATCCGATGAGATCATCGAGGAGCATGTGGGAGCCAACATGGGTATCCAGATCCCGCTGTTAGTTATTGACCAGAGAGCGATCTCGGTCATGTCTACATGTCTCCCGAACCCGTAGGGTCTACACACTTAAGGTTCGGTGACGCTAGGGTTGTAGGGATATGTATATGCAATAACCCGAATGTTTTTCGGAGTCCCAGATGAGATCCCGGACATCACAAGGAGTTCCGGAATGGTCCGGAGGTAAAGAATTATATATAGGAAGTGCTATTTCGGGGATCGGGATAAGTTTCAGGGTCACCGGTATTGTATCGGGACCACCGGAAGGGTCCCGGGGGTCCACCGGGTGGGGCCACCTGTCCCGTGGGGGCACATGGGCTGTAGGGGTGCGCCTTGGCCTACATGGGCCAAGGGCACCAGCCCCAAGAGGCCCATGCGCCTAGGGTTTCAAGGAGGGAAGAGTCCCAAAGGGGGAAGGCACCCCTAGGTGCCTTGGGGAGGAGGGATTCCTCCCCTTGGCCGCACCCCCCTAGGAGATTGGATCTCCTAGGGCCGGCGCCCCCCCCTTGGCCCTCCTATATATAGTGGGGAGATGGAGGACTTCTCACCCCACGCCTTGGTGCCTCCCTCTCCCTCTCCAACACATCCTCCTCCTCCATAGCGCTTAGCGAAGCCCTGCCGGAGTACTGCAGCTCCATCACCACCACGCCGTCGTGCTACTGTTGGAGCCATCTTCCCCAACCTCTCATTCCTCCTTGCTGGATCAAGAAGAAGGAGACGTCACGCTGACCGTACGTGTGTTGAACGCGGAGGTGCCGTCCGTTCGGCGCTAGGATCTCCGGTGATTTGGATCACGTCGAGTACGCCTTTCTCATCCCCGTTCTTTGAACGCTTCCGCGCGTGATCTACAAAGGTATGTAGATGCAATCCAATCACTCGTTGTTAGATGAACTCATAGATAGATCTTGGTGAAACCGTAGGAAAATTTTTGTTTTCTGCAACGTTCCCCAACACTTGGTGAAACCGTAGGAAATTTTTTGTTTTCTGCAACATTCCCCAACACTTATATAGTATCTAGCTTTTGTTTTATACATACTTTTTCTCTTGTAAGCTCCATCACACCTACAAATTGTTCCTAGCTTCGCCACTGTCCGTATCACGCAGATTCGGCGAGGTATTCCGACGTATTCCCCCCCCCTCCCGGCCAAACCATCTGATCCGGCATGGCGATTTTTTGATTTTTTTGGTGGCGATTTGAGTTGGAATAGAAGGAGGGAAGTACATAAGAGTACCGAGAGGATAGTTCTAATGTTATTGCTCAACCCTCTCAAAATGCATCTGTGTGATTTCTCTCTTTTCTCATAATAAGTTGCATGCATATAAGTAACCAGTTGGCTAGTTTGTTTTCATAGTTGCACAGAAATGCAGATGTAGTTGGATTACGCATATACAAATCTCAGTTGGCTAGTCAATTTATGAAGTTGCACAGTGAGGCTAACCAGTTGCGCAAACGATGGTATCCAGATGGATACACTGTGTAAACCATGTTCAAGCAGTATGTGTGTTTTTTTGTTGCATACTCATGTGTGCTCCGTTGTCACAAGTGTATGCATTCATACATGAGTTTGCAAATCAAAGCAGTACATATCCTAGCTGGCTTAGTCACACTTATGCAGTTGTACGGGGAAGGGCTATATAGTTGTAGAGGAGAGGTGTGTTTGCTTTTTCATCATTTTTCATTTATCCTTGTAGCAGTTTTGTTTTGCAATTATAATAACTATTTTTGGGGGGTTTTCCTGACCATGTTGTGTGTTTTGTTTGTTCTATGCAGGGGCCTATAAACAATTCTTCTCGGCGGAACTCGAAACAACCCGCCAAGCGGCAGCCGCGTCATGCTGATATCAATGGGGAGGAAGAGGATGATGAGGTAAGTATCGTGCAAGGTTTTTGATTCAACGAGTTGTTCTGGGGTAGTGACTCTTGACGAGTCATGTTGTGCCGATCGACTAGTCTTGACTAGTCGAGGTGTTTGAGTCGACTTCTAGTTATGACTCATTGACTAGTCGTGACTATTCGTTCGACTCGAAAACAGGGGTATCCAGCAAGCAGTGTCGGTGCATTTCTTTTTTGTGCACACACACAAGTAACTTTTTCCATGCATCCTTTAGGTTGGTGACCCATTCTGCTTCGTGAAACGGCGGAAACAAAAGGCGACCACGTAGGTTGGAGTTGTAGCTGGAGTTGGCACACCGTCTGCAGCATGCTGAGGTAACATGAAATGGCATTAGGATTTTTTTTTCTACACAAAGAAACCTAGGATATTATTTTTTACACAGTTGCACAAGAACCAGCTAGGTGTTGGCATCCTGAACTTTTATAGTTGCACAAGAATCAATTAGGAGTTGGTATCCTCAACTTTTCAAATAGCTGCATAATAGTATCATACGAGTTGGCATCCTCGACTTTCATAGTTGCACCAGAACCATTTGGGAGTTGGCAGTCTCAACTTTTTGTATAGTATCATAACAATATCACATGACTTGGCATCCGCAACTATTTTAGTTGCACAAGAACCAATCAGGAGTTGGCATCCGCAATTTTCTTAATAGTTGCACAACAGTGCCACATGAGTTGGCAACTTCAACTTCTTAAGTTGCACAAGAACCATTCAGTAGTTGACGTCCTCATGTTTTCACATCCATATGATTTTCTAGGTTTGCAGATGCACTTGAATATAGTTACACTACTTATTTGGAAGATTATAATCTGTTTTCTTGTGTTTAGATAGGCTAAATTCATCATGTTCCTCGGTTCAAAATTCATTACATAGCTGCACAAACATGCAACATGATTTGCATGCAAGAGTACTTGCAGTTGCACAAAATAGATGATGTAGTTGCACAACAGCCAACATAAAGTTTATTTTTGGAATTCCACATACAGATTTTTAGCTAAAACGAAAATGAATCTGAAATTATCTGAGTTGTCATCTTCTACTTTTATATGAGTTGAAGATGCCAACTACTAAAATTCAAACCCCACAACTGATGGATATGGGAGTGTTGTCAGTTGCACATTTGTATTGGTTAAGTTGCACAAATACAAGCTAGAGTTGGTTCATTTTTTCTCAAGCTTCTTTTTTTGTTGCATCATGTGCAAGTTTTATAGGTTATGGGGGTGGATGAACTGATATAGATTTGTGCACACAATTCTAAGCTACAAAGTCACATATACTACTGTGTGGAAAGATCAAAGGAAAAAAACACATATACTTCTTGTCTAGTTGGTAGTTATATTTTCATAGTACCTACCATATGCTTTTTTCTTCTTCTTTTGCTACAGTGGCACTGGTTATTCTGCATTATGTGTGAAATAAGACTATATGTGCTCTCATATATATATTTTGCATATTTTCTGCGTTTTGTTGCACACATTGCTGCAAAAGTTGGCTTGTCTTATGATCTAGTTGCACAAAAATTAGTTAAAATTGCACAGGTACCGGATCTCCCCATTTTTTAACCTGTTTGTGTTGTCTTCAAGTATGGAGAAACTACTTTTCAAAGAGAAAATTGGCGTGGGGGTGAAAGGGAAAGTCAAGGAGGGAGGACCTGGATAGGAGGAGAAAAGGATCAACCTCTTTTTTCACCCTTGTTGGTGCTGCCTGGTACTTTCCAATCTGTCCTCCCTCTTTCTTCTTTTTTCGCAGCAAATTGTTCCACACCATTGTTATTTCACCTTGATTCATCTGCCATGCCAGCTCTGGCGATGGAGATCCAGAACTGGGAGCCCCATGTTTCATGGGGAAGAAGGTGGGGGCAGGAAGGGGCATGGGGAGAAGAAGTTGGTGGTCAGGAGGGCGTGAGAGCTTTAGGATGGGAGGAAAGGGCACGTGATGGCCTGAGGACCGCTTCTAGTGTGTGGTTTGCTGGGTTGGCACGGGTCTGTAGCTACTGGTGGAGAGCTTTCCTTTTCTGAAACCGGAGGGGAGGAGGGGCGAATCTTTTATTTTCTGGTGGGCGCTCGAGAACGCTAGGGAGCAGCCGGTCGCTCCCTAGACGCTTCCTTTTTTTTTTCCCGCTTCGGCTCGACCGATCAGATAGTGGATGCCGTGAACATTCGCGAGCGCCCGTATCCAGTGCGCGTACCAGTACCAGATTCATCAACACATTCGCAAAAAAGAAAAGAAAAAAGGGGAAACAGATTCATCAAGTCCAGCGCATGAAAGCACGTCGCAGGGCTCCTATGATTATCCGGTGATGTAGTATTCATCAACCATTTGTTATGTTCTTATCCTAAAAAAACATCTGTCGTGTTCTCTTCTTTTGAACTGGAGTACCGACTGAAATATGCGTAAGTGAATTATTTCGCAAAGAAAAAAATGCACAGGTGGTGGTGGTGGTACGTACTTTGGCCGCTGCCTGAGCTGGATTCATCGAATCAGGCGCTGCGACAGATTGCGGGAGAGTATTTAGTCCCCTTTCCACCCAGACGGAACATGCGTCACCGATAACCCTCCATCGAACTGTCTGGTGCAGCGTAGTAGCCAGCTGTGAAGCAACACGGCAGTATTCTACTGCATCTTTCTCTGTAATCACTTCTATCAGCACACACTAGACACTACTACACATATCTAATATCTAATCAGTTCAGTCAGCACAAACTGCTGGATATTTCTAATCAGTTCGATCAGCGCACCCTACTGGATATCCTTTTTGCAGAAAAATCACACTGCACTGCTGGATATTTTGCCTGGAAGCAGGGCAACTCTACAGTGCACCGTCGTCGGCGGTTATCATCCATCGCTGCTTAACTTAACTACGTCGTGGATAAGCACGAGTACAAGATTATTTTATTTTATTTTCGTTAGTTGAAGATCGACGAGGATTGCTTCCCGTTCTCGCCCTCTCGATCGCCTCCAGCGTAGTTGCAAAAGCAGAAGGCGACACCCCTTCGCGCCCCGCCTCGCCCACTTGCTCCAGACCAAACGGGGCAGCTATCATCATGGGGCTCGCCCTGACTTTCTCGCCCTGACTTTCCCCCCCTCGAATTATGGGGGATTGATTGGTTCATGCTGCCGCTCCACCTGGGAAACGGAAAATCCCCGTGTTTGTTTAATGGCGCGGTTTTGGAGTCTCGAGGGCCGGCTCTTTCTGCCATTGTTTCTTTCTTGACTCATGTTTCGGTTAGGCTACTTCTTGGAGAAGTAGTATACATTGATCAAAGAGGTGTACATTTTGAGTTTCACAACTTGCATTATGCTCGATCACAAGGGTGTAATTTTTTTTACCACACGCACTCTGACAGTGACAAAATATAACCCTACGACTCAGAACGAACCACGACGACCCGATACTAGCACGGTTCCGCTTTGATCCACTAGGGCGAGTTGCACCGAGCAGAGGAGGAAGGGACTATCTATCATTCCAGGCCAAATTGCAGCGCCCAGTTGCTCCGAGCTTATCTTCCTCTCTCGGCCCATCCAAATATCTATCCAATTGGAGCCGTCGCCGAGGTTTGCTTTGCCCGATTGCTCGCTCGCACGCTCGATAGGCATCGCACTCCATTGCCATCACCACCTTGCACCGTGCACCAGTGAAAGGCGGGCTCCTGTTGCTGTCGCGTCCATGCACTTGCTGGCCAATCCATTGCACTTGCGCATTGTCTTCCACGATCGTGCGCCCGGGGGCTGGCGGGCGGGGCCTAGCTGACCAGCTGCTGCGCGCGCGGCGCCATGGCCACCTGCTCCACCGGCGCGGCGGGGTACCACGCGTGGGCTGGCCGGCTCAGCTGCGAGGGCGGCGGCACCAGCGCCATGGCCATCGACGCGGCCGCGGCCTCGCCCCTCTTCCTCCTTTTCGGGGACCCGGAGGAGGAGGACGAGGATGACGAGTCCGAGGTCGCGGGCTCGGGTGACGGCCGCTTGTCCCCGGCGGCCGCGGCCGCGGCGTGCGCGGCGGCGATCTCGGAGCCGATGCGGAGCGGGAAGTTGAGGAGCGCGCGGGAGCCGCGCATGCGGTACGCGGCGCGGTCGTAGGCCACGGCGGCGTCCTCGGCGGTGTCGTAGGTGCCGAGCCACACGCGCGCGCCGTTCTTGGCCGGGTCCCGGATCTCCGCCGCGAACTTGCCCCACGGCCGCTGCCGCACCCCGCGGTAGTGTTTGCCCCTCGCCACCGCGGCGGCCGCCTCGCCCATGAACGCCGCGCCCTCCTCCTCGCCCTCGCCCGGGGACGTGGCGGGGGGCGTCTCCGGCTCGAGGAAACCGAAGCAGGACGGGCCGTCGCACGCGTAGGCAGAGTCCGGGGAAGGCAGGAGGGGCTCCGGCTTGACGGCGGCAAAGGAGCCGTCGGGGAGCCAGCCGCAGGAGAAGGCGTCGCGGAGGGCGCCGTAGACGACCATGTCGTCGGAGTCGTCGGCGCGGAACGGGAGCGACTCGCTCCACTGGTCCGCCACCAGGCTCCCGAAGCTGGCGCTGCGGCAGTAGGCCGGCCGCTGCCGCCTCGCCTCCGCCACCGGCGCCGCCGCGGCCGCCGTGTCCTCCATGAGGTGCTGCCGGATGCTGTCGAGCACCAGCGCCTCCGAGGCCGGGTTCAGCAGCATCCTCGCCGTGCCCTGTTGTCTCCCGGGGTTGGGTTGGGTCTGTACTCCGTAGGCTGTAGCTGAGCCGATCAGTGTGTGTGAACCGGGGGCGCCGAGTCGAATGGTGTGATCGGGCCGGGGTGGCGGGTTATATAGTGGGGAGGCCGGTCCTGGTTCGTTGAACTTTCCCGCCCCGGATTCACGTGACGGAATGGGTTTCCATCCACGAGTAAAATAATCTAGTAAGAGGGCCAGATAGGTTTCTCCAAAACTTAGTTAAGTGGGAGGAGTATTTTACGGGGAGGCTGCCGCTGCCCTCGCCTTTTCTCATCATGTCTCGTTTTTGTTGGGTAGCCCCGTGCAGGTAGGGGGTGACGTCAGTGCTGAGCTCGCCGCCCCGCCGGGCCGCTACTGTTGGGGGCGATGGTGAGGCGGGGGCATGCGCAGGCGCGATTTTCATATTCCCGTGCCTTCTGGATCGCTCGCTGCTCGGGCGGTGCAAGTGCAACCTCTGCGTTGCTTTGGCCTTTGGACATATTCTCGGATTATCGTTGTTATTATTCAGATGATGAGCTTGTTCTTTGATACTCCTCCTATATCATTGCTTGGTCCGCAGAATCGCTTCTCTTGTCAACTGCATTTCCCATCCGAAATCCAATCTTTTATTCCCTTGTGTATATGTACTTCACTTCTCTTGTCGCCTTGCTATCCGAAGGCTGCTTGCACCGCGAGCGTGCACTTTGTTCACCCTTCACCGTGTCCTTCTCGATTGCTGCCCGGCCGGTGCAACCTCTGCATTACTTTGTGCCGAGGGAATTGTACAAACCACCCACCATTTTATTGAGGCTAATGTTGCATAAAACACCTACTACATAGGTTTGTTGTGAAAGACACCATATAATGGTGTAATACATTGTAAATATGTCTAATCTAGTGTTTAGATACATTGATGTAATTTCAGACAAATAGGTCACACATGTAAGGGCAGTTTCAACCGGCCGATGCAAATGAACGTGATTTTTGTTTGCTCTTTATCCGTTTGGTCTACTTGTGCGTGTTTGGTTTTAGATTTGGGTCGGTCGGTGCACCCACCATAGCCGACACATTTGTCCAATAAAACAAAATTGAACATTAAAACTGCCGACCAAAGTCCACTTCAAACATAACATAAAACACAAGGTAAAAAAAAACATAACATAAAACATAATAAAAACAAAAAAGCCTCACAATCATCCTCGCCCACACCACTAAGTGTTGTCATCATCGTTGGAGCGGGTGAGGTCGAAGAACTCCGACGGCTATGTCCAGGGGAACGCCGTCTGGTAGGCCGCCAACGCGGCCTCCTCCGACGGGGCTGCCTGGCGCCGCGCACGCCTCTTCCTCCTGCTCCCGCTGCTCCACCCCCTCACGCGCCCAGTGCTGCTCATCAGCCCGCTCCTCCTCTAGCGCGCGGTGACGCTACTGCTCAAGGTAGGCCACCACCTCCTCCTCCGACGCACCGAGACACACCGGCGGCGTGCTGACTCTCATGCACGACGAGCTGCCATCGCGTATGTCTCGGTGGCTGCGGGCGGTGCCGCCACGAGCGCATTTGGTGCCGGTGGCGATGACAGTAGCGGGCAGACGCAATCACCGGCCGCGGATGGAGCGCTTCCTCCAGACCATGTGTGTGAGACTAGTGGTGGTTGTGTTGGCCATATGACAACTACTTTGCTGTGGTGGCCACATAGCAACTACATGGATGCTAAAATCTAATGGCAACAACATCAACCATGTGTTTTGGTGCCGGTGATCACATGCCGAACTTCGTTCATTCAATTTTGGTTCAAAATTTAGCAATTTCAAAAAATGTGAAAAAATTGTAGTAAATTTCACATGTCTACACTACCATTCTGGGAAAGTTTTACCCCATTTGGACCAATGGTTTGCTAGATGGTGGAAGTTTTAGTTAGCTCATACTATTTTTTGGTTTAAATTTTGACATTTTCAGAAAAATGTGAAACAATTCCAGTAAATACTACATGTATTCAATATTAATTTGGGAAAGTTTCAACTCAATTTGACCACGGGCTTGGGAGATAATGACGGTCTAATATGTCTGCTGATGTGGCCTGTTTTTACTGCCACATGTGCACTTACAAGGGGGACTCATTTATCTGGAATTATGTCAATGTATCCAAATAGTAAATTAAACCTAACTGCAATGTATTACGTCAATATGAGATGTTTTCTGCAACAAATCCGTATAGTACTTACAAGGGAGTAGATGTTTTGTGCATACTGGACCCAATAAGTGATGGCTGTGCAATTCCCACTTACTTTGGCCTTTGGGCATAATTCTCGGATATTATTCGGATGAACTCGTTCTTTTATCTGTCATTGTTTTGTCGAGAGCTCTGCAGAATCGCTTCTCTTGTCAACTGCATTTCACGTCAGAAATCCCTTACTTTATTCCCTCGTGTACTGCAATTTTCACTTCTCTTGTCACCTTTCTATCTCAAAGAGTGCTACTACGTGATTGTTTATTGTAATCGTTTCCAAATCGCCATGTCTTTCCAAATTGCAGGAAGAAAAACCCAGGAAAAAAGGAGACAAGTCTGAACCCTGACAAGACGATGGATCCGTATTGAATGCAAGTGGACCTCAAGCTTGCCGTCAGAGGAAGAAATTGCGTAGAAGTCATGCGGTGCAATGCTCCTGGACACGCCCCTTGCGCCCGCGCACATGACGATAAAGACCGTTTCGTTTCTAGGGCCCCAACCCGCGAGAAAAGCATCGTGAATTTTTATACTTGCACGAGGAGTACTTTCTTTTTCTTCAGTGCCAAGAGTAGGGTTTGCTACCACAACCAAATATCATCATGTGACCTTAAGTTCAGTGTTTTTCACGCAGATTGAACCAGAAGTCGCCCGGTTTAACTTTTAGGCCTTCTTTGATCTGAAGGAATTTCATATGAATTTTAGTGGATATGATTTTTATAGGATTTTTTTTCTTTAGAATTCTTTGGTTCATAGGAATAGATTCCTATTCCTACATAGAATTGATTCATATCCTTCATATTTCATAAGAAAATAAAAATGAGCGTAGACTCAATAGAAAAATTCCTTTGATGTCAACCAAATGACATCTCATTTCATATTCCTACTCATAGGATTTGAGATATATGTCATCTCATTTTTTACAAAAATCCTATTCCTATGATAATCCTATCCTATGAACCAAAAAAAGGCCTTACCCGCCGAGACAATTCTCTGCTTGTTATCACGGGAATGTGCGCGAGATAAAATAAGTTGTCGTGATTTCCTTGGGACCTTGACCACGGCGGGTGAACGAGCTTGCTGCCCGTAGAAGTCATCGGAGTGAAATGAAATAGAGAAACGGCTTGGTGGCGCTCGACCGTGACGTGCCTGTCCTTGTCGTTTAGGATGCCTTCCAGTCTAGATAAGATCAGCAGCGATTGGGTTTTCAAACTTGCGTTTCTACTGCTCGAGCGGGCGGTCATGCCATTGACGGGATGTTTAGCTGCGCTGATAAAGATTCGGCACCTCGTCGTGCTTATCGAAGGTCGACGCTCGTGCTTTTGTTTTCTAATGAGACGTTGATCGGTGAATATTAGGCCCGTTAACCGTGGTAATTAATTCCTGCATGCTAAATTACCTCAGTTTTTCAGTACTGCGGTTTTTCTTTTTTGGCAATACTTTGCTGTCGAACTTTGCCTAGCTCCCCGCACGGGGAACAGTTTGATGCCAAGATTTGCTCTGGAACCTCACGGTTTCATACTACCTTGCAGCCTCAGCTAGGCCACGGTTCAAGCTGTCGCGCACTTCCGCCATCTGCTTCCAACACAGCGTCCACAAGCCACAGGTTACCGGCTTAAGATAAAATAACATAAGGAGTTGGACTGGTCAAAGGTCAAGCCGGACTTTGACCGTGGACCGGGAGAGGATCACGGGTCCCACATGGTGGCTCGATCGGCCGATCATCGATCAGACCAGACGGGTCACGGTCGCACCACGCACGCACGGATGCAAAGGAGCCGGAAGAAAAGTCCGTCTGCCCTGCCTTGCCTTGCCTTGCGTGCGAGATATGCTTTCAAAGTCCACGTCCCGAGCAGATGCAGAGCACACCTTCTCGGCTCCTTCCTTTCTTGTTGCTTCCTTCCTTCTAGAAGCAGTGGGGGTAGCACTTCCGAAGCTCCCGGCATCGACAACAATGGCACAGAGTTTCTGCAGGCTAGCAGCCTAGCACCCGGCACCGGACTGTGTCCTTCCTACTCTGGCATTTCCTGGCCAGCCCAACGCCTGCCCTGCCGTCCGATCTACTGTATAATGTAAAACAAACGGATGTAAAACCCACGTAATCGTCAGCCAAAAGAGTAGTACAGCAGTTGAGCCGACGGGCAAGTTCTAAACTAAAAAAACTAAGAACGGAAATAAACGGAGAGAGGGCCGACCTTCACCGCTTCCTCGCCGACCCTTTGCCCTTTCGGTCATTGATGTTGCCGTCGGCAGCCGTGTAGGCGTCAAAGGCAAGAGGTGGGTCGTCGGAGCCATCGGTGATGTCGGAGGCGGAGAAGGAGTCGATGAAGCCGGCCATCCTCCAGACGGTGTCGGTGGTATCGTATTTTTTAATCGGTCAATGACCGGTCCGTCCGCTCGAACGATTTGGGGCCGGTTTCAGACGCGTGGTTGTAGATGCTGAGCGTTAGGTTGCCGGGCATGATACACTTTTTTTGGTGAGAAATTTTCGATCTATTCATCTTCAATCATGACAGTACAACGAATATCAAAAATAATAAAAATTACATCCAGATACGTAGACCATCTAGCGACGACTACAAGCACTGAAGCGAGCCGAAGGCGCGCCGCCGTCATCGCCACTCCATTGCGGGAGTCTGGCACAACTTGTTGCAGTAGAGAGTCGGGAAATCGTCGTGCTAAGGCCCCGTAGGACCAGCGCACCAGAACATCAACCGCCGCAGATGAAGAATAACGTAGACAAGAAGGATCCAACCCGAAGACACACGAACATAGAAGAACAACGATGAGATCCGACCACCACATTCCCACCAACGGTGCTAGACGCACCGCCGAAACAAGGGCTAGACGAGGAGACCTTTATTCCATCTTCAGAGAGCCGCCATCTCGTCTTTCTGAACAAGACATAAACCTCACCAAAACTAAAAGAAACGACGAATAACGAAGAGGAGGCGGATCTATCTTCGGCCCTTGCCGAGATCCACCGCGCCCCCATGACCCTAAAGCCACTAGAGAGGAGGCGGACTTGTGGCGGCGTCGGCGGAAGGCAGAAACCCTAACATTGTTGTGGAGGAGGAGGAGGCGGTGGCTAGAAAAGCTTCAGCCGTAACTGCCGGGCATGATACTATGAAGTCACTGCTTCACTCTACTCTGTGTTAGGTTTGACCTGGTGCTGAACTTTTGCAACGACTGTAACAGGAGAGCTTGAAGACAAGTCTTCAAACGTGCCAAATACTCTCTCCGCCTAGAAATACTTGTCATCAAAATGGATAAAAAGTTACATCTTTTTTTATCCATTTTGATGACAAGTATTTTCGGACGGAAGAGTACTACATTGGTCGCATTTCCTTTGACCGGAACTAGCAGGTACATTCATCAGTGATTTTAAAGCCACGGAGGAAGTGTCTATCTTCCATTGGACTCCGACTACTAGTACCCAGGAGCTGCTGATGTTATGCAACAAGATAAGGCAGCATTCCGAGTTTCCAACAGTCCAGGTTGGAAACCATGCACGTCGTCTCTGCTGACGCTGCGGTCTCCGAGAAAAGAGCGGCCGATGCCGAAATGAGGCTTCATGGCGCTTTCCGCGGCTCCCTTCGTCCAAAACAATATATAAAGTACACAAAATTTTCAAGGTTTGACCATGAATTTGGTCAGTATTATGTACATTGCACATCTTACAATTGGCACCTTCATATTCAAGTTTAGAAGTATTTTTTAATCCGATGATATCAATTTTGTATCTTATCATGACTAGTGGTTGGTCAAAGCAAAATTATAGCTAACACATGCGCCTTATATGTTTCAGGGGCGGAAGAAATAATACACACAGATAGAGGCCATACATAGTGGATGCAACTGAAATGAACCACCAAAGAGGCAAAGAGAAACATTTTAAAAGCTTTTAGTTTAATGCAGCTCAAATGTTAATATCCAATGTTCATTCATGTCGGCGACCTCCTAGGTGTCCCCACTCCTCTCGGAATCCCGGAGGCGACTGCATTAACCTTCCTCCTGCTATGTTGCTCGCACTTATGGAAGCATAGGAACGACGTCGTCTTCAACTTGCTAGCGCCATCTTTTACCAGGTTGCGACGGTTATGCCTAGATGACGCACTCCTCTGGCACTGTAAACTTAAGGACTGCGACAGGAGCAACGTCGATGCGTGGTGCCTACTCCTATCTCTTTGCATGTAATATCTTTCTCTTGTTCTTGTACCCTTTTGCTGAATGCTTGGCTTAAAAGGCCCTTCTTGATGAAATATTCAAGTGGGGAGTCTCCGCAACTCCTGTGACCATTTGAAGAAGAAAATGCGTGCCTTGTACGATTTTGAGCTAAACCTAACAATGTTGAGAATAAAAACAAATAAGATGTGGGTTGAAGCTAGACTCTACCCGCCCGGGCCAGGTTGCCTTTACTGAGTGCAATAGAGCAGGTCGGGGGGGGGGGGGGGGGGGACATCAAAGGTTCAAATCAAGTAAGATCATAAGTTAGAGCATCTACAACATCTACAACCGGATGCCTCAAACCATTCCTCATACGCCCGTGGACGCGCTCGGCCAGTGACCGGACAAGAGAGAGAAGAAAAAACGTGACCCAACTGGACTCCTCATATCATCCCTATATGCCCGGGTTATCCGCGAACCCTCATATTCATCTCAAATATGGGGAGGATATGAGGGCTCCTGCAAGACTTTCAGGCTTGTCATCAAGTAGGTCAAACCGGCTCTAGTATGGGAGTGACGACAGCGATACATCGGGGGTCAGATCTGAGGGCGACTGTGGTCGTTTAGTGGTTCATAAATTTTGGTGTAATTTTATTATATTTGAGGTGCTTTATAATGTTGACGAATCTTAGAATATAGTAGATCTGGGTACTTTTAGATAGAAAAGGAGTGATGACCAATTCTCGAAAAAAATAGAAAAAAATCAAGGACACTGGGGATAGTCCTTAATTGTTGGTCTATCACTTATATCACCAAAATGACAAAAAATGAGCAGAAAAAAACAGAATATAACTATACCCTAAGGGCATCTCCAACGCCCGCCTGCAGACCAGACACCGCATCCATTCACGGACAGGGGCCAGTCCACGGACACGTATACGGAAGCCGGCCATCCAATACTATCCACATACATTTTAAACTATATTTCAACTAACCGGACGAAATTCATCAAACACGACCGATTTTATTAAAGTTCGGACATCATGTACCAAAAAAGGTCGATATTGTGACTTTAACTAACTAAAGAAAAAAAAATCCTACAACTTATACCAGGCGACCACCTCACTACTGCACTGTCGTCATCGTCCGTACCACCACCGCTGCCGCCGCCGTCGTCCCTCCAACGGCGGAACGACGCCGGAAGGCCGAGGCAGCCCTGTCCGGTCATCGCCTGTCGCTCGCAGATGATCCGCTCCACCCCCTCCTGCGCGGTGCGAGGGCCATCGCAGACATTCCCGACAGTGCCTACGGAACTCTGATGGTGGCCTTGGGCCCTGTCGATGTTGGCAGGGGAGTTGCTAAGCGAGTACTCCTTGCCAATCTTGGCGAGCTCGCCATCAAGGCAGTGGCGGCACCTGACGGCCGTCTCTACAATGGTAACGGAGCGGTCGAGGGCCCACGTGGCGCGCGAGGTCTAGGTCATTGCGGACCCATTCCGGCGGTGCATTGGACTTGGTGAACTCGGAGCGGCGGGCGGCGTTGCGCCGATCGTACCGCATCTGTTGCCTCGCCGTGCGCTTCTCCTGGAGACGACGGCCCTCGAGCCCGATGAACCACCGCCATTGCCGCCTTCGAGGCAGTGGAGTATGCGGCCGCGCGCCTTGGTGGTCGGGGGCGGCAGCTCGTCATTTGACACGAGGGAGATGCCCTAAACCCCTTGCCCACGTTTGGCGTTTGTAGCACACAGCACCTAGCAACCCCATTGTTGCCGTCAATCGCTCAAGATGCGACATGGGACCGATTCACGGATTCAGACAGCCAGAAGAATTCTGAGTGAGTTGGTCAGACGAGGGCGCAACCGTGCAACCTGATACCGACAGTCCACTGAACTTGTATAACGTTCAACGCGACCCAAGCACCAAAGGATGCCGGTCAGAAAGAGCTCAAATGTTACCATTCTCATGGGAAAGAGCTCAAAGACCAACCGGTTTCGAAACGGGAAAAGGGAGAATACGCCATCCTCCACTTGCGCGCAAAATCCACACGTGCTCAGACTAGCCACTTGGGGGTGAATCGGCATGATAACTCCGCCGCTTGTTCTGCTGCTTCTGCGTTGCTTCCTGATGTTGAAGCGCTACGGCTACGTTACGTAACAGCATGGCAGTACGTGTAAAAAGTCTTTGCTGCATGATTGATGAGACACGTTGACAGAGACACGGTCGGACGACGTTGCCTCTGAAAATTGTCGCTCGGCCACCCTCCCCTCGGATGAAGTGCTTCGAAGAAACGATCCTTGCACCATGCAACACAACGGCCTTTCTGGCAGCGGGCGGGCAGGCTGGCCTGAGGTTCGGCCATGCATTGCAGAGCCCCTGAAGCACGTACACGCTGATTGATCACCTGCGTATGATTCCGGTGTTTTGTACTAGCATTTCTTGAAGCGTTTGTCTGTAGCATCCTACGGTCGCCCGTCGGCATCTCCGAGCGTGTTGCTGTTACGAATTTGCAGCGTGACAGACAGACAGGCACAGGCGTGTTAAGATAAGATTGTCTCCATTTGTCGTCTGACGATCCACATCAGCTGCGTCGTGGAGAATGTGGTCCAGACATGGACATGGCATCCAGGTCGGCTGTCCTCGGTGCATTGCATTTAGGCCAGAAAACCGCGGGCGCACCTGAGCTCGTAGAAAGAATATGCTGTGATCCCAAGTCACTGTCCTTCCGCATGTAGGCCACCGTCACAACGATACACACACATGTTTCTTCAGCACAGGACAAGACCAAACCTATGCTTATTTCAGAGTATACAATGTCCGTAAAAGTGACGTCGAACCAGAGAAGACATTTCAGTTCAGCTCTCGCCTCCGAGGCTGCGGTCATAGCTGGTCTGCTGGTGTAGTAGCCGTTGAAATAACACCACATGTCTTATATATACGGGAGGAAAATATCATTATCCAGTGTAGGACACCCTGTTTTTCTCCGGTGATAAACTACCTTATGTGAAAGGAAAATATCTGCTAACAACTTACACAAAGGACTGTTGCTCGAGATAAGCTTGAACCTCCACTCCACGGATGGGGCAGGAGTAGGACGGGCAACTTGCCATGGAAGCCTACTGTGTAACCCAACTTGGCAAATAATAACAGGCGCCTACACGCAACAGCGTGGCAGCGCATCTGCATGCACACGCAGAAACGGAGAAATGGCATAATAATTGTACGTTCCACAAAGCAAATTGGGCATGCGGGGTACCCGTCAGTTCGTCTAGATGCCGTGAACCGAAGAGCAGTGCTCCAACGACAGCCACGAAAGGGAGCGGTTTCCAGCGTCCGTTTGTGCTTTTGTGGCCCCGTGTCTACTCTACATACAAGTTTTTTGTTGTTGCAAAAGTTGCTCTTTAGATTTGACAAGTTTTCTTTTTGAGAAAACTTTATACTATTTGACAAGTGGCTGCAATGGTCCCGTCTGGACTCTGGCTTGTGTGACATGGCAGCCGTTTATGCTCGTACCGAATTCTTCAGGGCTGGCAAATATTCAACGGCGAGTGGACCGTGGAATTGAATGCGCTGGTTTTGGCCGCGGGAATGCGCTAGTGCGCCAAGTTTTACCAGCAGCGGGTTTTGTCAGATAAATAACTGGAGAAATACGATCACATGCCCAAAGTCCTCTTCTGAGCTCGAACCATGTGAGCTCAGGCGAACAATAAATAAAACAAAATAAAAATAGAAAAAGCCAAAAAATATGAATTTTCCTTTGGCAAAATAACAATGATGTGTGTTTTCACATGCTGCAAATTTTGATGGAATCACATTCATTGATGTATGGAGAAAAAAGTTTATATGTACCTGTAAATTCATGAGAAGTTGAATACAAGTGATGGGATGTCTTGTGCTGCTTGTTTGATCTATACTTATCAACTTGTTTTTATGAACTACTTCTTCCGCATCAAAATATAAGACGTTTATAATGTTTTGTCGCAATCGAAAAGTGCCTGCAGAGACCGAGCTCCATTGAGCTCTTTATTTTTTTCAGCGAAAATACATTTTCCACAATTCAAAAAAAATATCTAAAAAAGAGCATACACGTAGACATAAATTTGTAGCATACATGTACAAAATTTCATGAACATGTATATTCATATGTGATGGACACAAAAAAGACATATACACATGTTAAATTGGGATTATTCTTTGTTGTATTTGGCCCAGATATTTGTCTTTTTTTGTGTAACATGCAAATAATCAAATTAGTTGATGAATTTCGTAAATACATGAAAAATATGCATATGTATTTGTATAAAAAATTGACATTTCTTGAAACTTCTAAATATATCTTGATTTTCTAAAAAATTGTCGTTCTCCTGATTTCCTCTAATTTTAACTAAATAATGATTAAAAACTTTGTTGGGCTGAAGAATTAGTGTAGTCAGGCGGATATGATAGATGGGCGTGTCTTTGTCTCGCGTGCTGTGATGCGGTAATTCGATACGCTCGCTCGCCTCAAGGTCAGCCTCTAGTGGGTTGGAGTGTTTCTTTTATTTTCTCTAGCGAGGCTTGTGTTTTTCATTTTTCTTTCCCTTTATCGTACATATATTTATACTCCTAGTGGGCTGGAGTGTTTTTTTTTTGTGTGTTCTCATTTTGCTCTCACAGTTTTAGAAAAATGTTTGTAAATTTCAAACAAAATCATCACATTTTAATAACGTTCTGATATTTAGAAAAATGGTGATGCAATATTAAAAAAATTTCCACGACATATAAAAAAATGTCCATGGCATTAAAAATGTTCACAACACTAAAACAATTCTTCAGGCATTTATATACATGTTCATGAAACTTTCAAAAAAGTTTAACGTTTGCTTTGAAATATCCATCGTATGTTCACAAAATGTTTGATGTGCATATGAGAAATGTTCAACACCTATTTGGATAAATGTTACACATGTGTCTGCAAAATGTTCAAACTACATACGAGAAATGTTCAACGTGTATTCAATACTGAGAAATGCTCAACTGAAAAAAAACCCCTGAAGAATGGTCAAAATATTGTTGGGCTGTAAAATAGGTGCAGTTGAGCAGAACAAGTGATTCATTGTGGAGTCTAAGCAAGCTACAAAGAATTACACAGGCAGGCCGCCCTCACAGCTCGACAAGCTTCATTTAGGTGGGTCACTATAGAATCAGCTCAAATTGTGTCCCTACGCTCCAGCCAGCCTAGCCCTTTTGTTGTGGTACGCGTATTTCGAGGAAGTCACTAGTTAAGACTAGTCATAGTGAGGAGTAACTTAGAGTAGTAACATGCATATGTTACTAGTCTATGTTATTACCTTTACAGTGGGTAGTAACATATGTATTGTGTCATGCATCATTTCATTTATTACATTGTAGACTCATTTTTTCTTGATATATGTGATGTTACAGTAACTAGCTATGTTACCATACGTCTCTCTTTCTTCATTAATTACATGCCGCATCATCTACTTTGCCTAGAAAAATATGATGTTATCACCTATGTTACTCCCACTGTGGGTAGTCTAAGAGTTGATTAGCAAATGTCACTTCCCACCTTCACAACTTGGAAGCTTTTTACTTCGTAGATTCGTTTATTCAAAATGTTTTATCTCTTGAATCGTGCATCCAAATATCATACCATTTTAATCGCTGAATTTCCCGCATCGAGATCTTTGAAACAAGATCCCTTGTTAATAGGTTTCGACGAGCTTTTTCATGAAAAAACCAAAAAAATTCTTCAAACCATAAAAAGGGATACCAACAGAAAATGAAATCTAAATGACGAAAAAATGAATACCAAAAAAATTTGGAAGAATGAAACTGGTGCTCAGAGGAATGGTTGCGGTTTTCATTTTTTTTTATTTGAAAGCACATGCTGTGCATTTTTCCTTTTATCAAGGGAGGCATAGGTTGTGCACCTCATGGAAGCACAACTATGATTCTCATATAAGTACAAGTTGTGCTTCCCGTGGAAGTACAGATTATGCTTCTGGCGGAAGCACTGATGGTACCTCTCGTGGAAGTAAATATGTGCTTCCATAAAAAATACAAATTTTTTTCAAGAAGCACAATTGTGCTCGAAAAAAAAAACAATTCTCACCAAAATCTAAGGAAAACCAGGCAAAAGAAAAAGCAAAAAAAAGTGCATGTAGAAAATGAAATAAAACTGGTGCTTTTGTGGGGTGCGCCCAACACGTGACATGTGGCGGCAGCTGTGCGTACGCCCCGCACTACCCACTGGGGGACAGATACAGGGGTTAACCGCTAGCTAGTTAGTCCCACATTCCGACAAACTTATTCGATGCTCATTACATTCCCCTCCAAAAAAGTTGACGCTCATTACATGAGAACAACCATGATCCTGTTTAGAACTTAAGGCACTACTTATAGCGTTAAGCTTCCAAGCACACTCTCAGATAGCAATGGGCTGGCCCATCTAAGTCGGTATATGCGAGATGCTCATTCGGTCTTGGGAAGCTTTATGGCACCTTTTTCCCTTTTTCGTTCCTTGTTTTTTGGATTAGTTTTTTGTTCGGTTTTGTTGGGATTTTTAATTTTCCTTCTTCTTTTTTTTTCAATTGCTTTAACATTTTTAAATGTTGCAAACATTTTTGAATTGGTAAAATTTTATTTATGTTTGTCAAAAAATCAAATTTGTGAAATCCCTTCAAATTTAAAATTTAGAAAAATGTCACCCTTTTAAATTTGCAATTTTTTCTAAATTCATGTTTTTAATAATCATTATTTATTTTTCAAATCTATGAACTTTATCTCTATTTTTTAAATTCCAGAATTATTCCCAGATTTGTGGACTTCTAAATTGTTTTGATTTTTTAAATCTGTATTTTTCTAATGTATATGATTTTTTGAATTTTTGGGCAGTGTTTTAGGATTGGCGATGCTTTTAATCATGATTTTCCGAAAAGTGAGTGAGTGCTGAGCGGAACGAGTTTTTCTTGGTGGGCCAGTTCACTGGAGTGGCGCATGAGCGCTGGGTGGATAGCGAGCGTAACTGGCGCTGAATAGGACCTCTGTGAAAACAAGTCCTCCCCAGATAGGAAATCCGAGCCCTCCTATTTCATTGAATATATTTTCACATAATATGTATTTTTTATTATAGATGTTCATATTATATTTAATAAATTTTGTCAAACTTTATATAGAGAAATCATCGATAAAAACTTTCATTATATCCTCACCAAAATCTGTGAAGTATCAGTAGTGCATCTTTGAAAAGTAGCAGGTACATTACAAAAGCGAAATGCTATTTATTTTAAAATTTTACTAGAAGGCTAGAAACGCCACGAAATGATAGGGAAATCAAAATAATTTTTTTAAGTGTTTTCATTTTTCTACAAGTGTTGTTATCTTTCTTGACTATTTTTTTCATGTGTTAATAAATTAAATGTTAAATATGAAAACTTATTTTTTTACTTATCTTAAATATGTACCTATATATACTTTAACACATAAATATTATGAAATTATATATTTTTTCATAGTTGCATATCCTCAGCGAGGAATTGGATGAGAAGAAACTATCATATCCAGTTTTCAGTAGAGATGGAAAAAAGAAAGAACAAACTATTTTTTAAAAATGTATGTGAATGTTTTTTTAGAATATACTTTTTCCTCTTTTTAAGGACATTTTGATAGCATTTAGAAAAAAAATCAAAATTAATAATGCCAATGATTCAGCAGGCCGCACCGGTGCCGGCCCATTATTGCGGGCGTGCTTGCTCGCAGTCCCAATCTTCCATCGTGAAAGCTATATGTCGCTTATATTGAGGACTAGCTTCTCTCACCTGATAAGATTTCCATTTTCTCTACATTACTCACCCGACTCGTTTCTTGGCGCTCGCTGATTCGCACAGTTTGGCGCGCTCACTACATTTTGCTCGTGCTTTTTTCCTTTCTGTTTCTTATTCACATTTCTTCCTTTTTTTCCGTCTGCATGATTTTCTTTGTTTTTCCTTTGGTTTCACCATTTTTGTTGTTTTATTTCATTTTTATAGGTTTATTTTTTTTGTTTTGTTATTTTCTTTTATTCTTTTCTCTGGTAATATTGGGTTTTCTTTGTTTCTTGGTTTTCATCGGTTTTTCTTCGGGTTTGTTTTGTTTTTCTTTGGTTTTCTTCATTTCCTCACGGCATTCACGGTTTTCTTTGTGTTTTCTGGTTTTCTTTGTTTTTGAGGTGTTTCTTTTGTTTGTTTCAGTCGTTTCTTTGATTTTCACTGTTTTCTTAATATTTTTTCGTCAACACATGTGTATATTTGTTTACACATTTATACATTTTACGTATACATTAGTTACAATTTTTTATACATGTTTAGCACTTTTTTATATGATTAACATTTTTAAAATTAATATTTGATAACTACCATTTATATACACATTGTAAATTGTGTGTATATATTAGGGAAATTCCTTTAATTAAATGTTTAAATTTCGAAATATATGATAAACATTTTTTTACATGATCACCATTTTCGTGAATTTAAGAATTTGTGTTGATTTTTTAATACATGTTCTCTATTTTTCATATACACCAGGAACAATTTTTGTACATGTTTATCATTTTTGAAATAAATGAATGAATAACATTTGAAAAAATGTGTTTGAATTACTTTTATCATACACATTGTACATTTTCAGTATATATTACTAACATTTTTTCAATTTGTGCTTTTTTGTTCAATATTTTAGCACACGTATGCCATTTTGGTATACATTAGAAATATTTTTTATACTCGTTTAAATATTTTCCAAATAGATGATTAACAATTTTTAAATACATGATCAATTTTTTGCATACAGTTTGTTTTCAAATATAAATGTGAAACTTTTTTTCTAAATATTTAACATTTTACAAATGCTAGATTAAGAATTTTTAAAATCTTCCTTGAAGTATTTTTTTTGAATATATACATATTTGAAATATTTGGAAGTTCAAGCAACATAGGCGTAGCCACCCCCCATTTCCTTCTACAGGTTTTCGCATGACCTGATCAAAGATTCCACAACCATCTACTTTTTTTCTCAGAGAGAACACAGCCAACCACGTAGTCTCTCTGTTTCAAAATAGATGACCCAACTCTATACTAACTTTTGCTTGGAATAATCAACCGAGGTGGGTAATTTGTTCTGCGTCATGTAAATGGACGATGTGTTATATCTCAGACTCCTTTCATTATATGAACATGGAGGCCATGTGACCCCTTTTATCAAAAAGAAAAGAAAAGAAGAAAAAGCTGGTTAACCTGAATCTGAAGTGCTCCCAATCCTCGATAGAGCGGTAGTTAGTTGGAAACAGGACGCGCTACGTCGGACCATTTGAAGCAAGCCACAGACTCCCGCTGGCGCTGAACTCGAGCCCTCCTCCCCCGCAACCGCATCCGCAACGACTCAAGAGATGTTCGAACGCATTCTCTTGTTTCAGACTTTTTCTCATCCAAGGTCCATCTCTCTGACTTCCAAGGACGCAAGGTGCAGCTCCTGCCAAAAATATCTTCGTAGACTCAAACCCCTCTCGACCGCTGGTTGCAGCTGCTCGATCGGGTTCTTGTCTGATATGGGACGCATCGATGATCTTAGAAACGTGGCATGATCAGCGCTGGCGGACGGACGGGCATCGCTCCGAATCTCATACTGCGACTGTAGACAATGCACTACAGCGGCGCGCGGTGCTGGTTCAGGGTGTATGGTTTCAGTCGTAGCGTAGAACGGTAGTATGATCTTTTTTTTGCAGGCAATAGTGAGAGCTTTATTCAAGCAAAAGCATTCGCTGGATCATCAGCCAACATGCTGCTCACCAGGAAGCTAGGGGTCTCTTCCAGCCAATTTTCAGTCATACTCAGTGTGCAAGCACGCTTGGCATAGAGATGAGCTGGATAGTTTGCTGACCGGATTACATAAAGAATATCAAAAGATGAAAAAGCAGTAGCTAGCTCTCCTATTTCAGAAAACAAAGGTGCCACAACCGAAAAGGAATTGTGACGATTTTTTCAGAGTTCCACAACCTCCAGGCAGTCTGTTTCGATGATCACTTCCTAAAAGCCTCTGAGATTCGCAAAGTCGTAGCGTAGAACGGTATGACTGACTGATCCTGCTAAACCGAAGGAACAAATCAAACGGGCACAGCTACCACATACGTACGTACATTTGATTCCTTTGACTGCGCAGAGACACGCCGGGTCGCCTGCAGCTGAAGAGGTCGCCCTCGGCCTCGGGTCAGACTCCGTTACGCTGGTCGCTTTCGTTTCGATCTCCCCCATGGCGCCGAGGCCGCTCGTTCAAGCCGACTGACACAGGTCAGTAAGTTTCTTGCAATGGATAGCTTGGAGCATATGTGTACACGTACGAGTCCTCAGGAGCACGTACTCAGGAGAGTCCTCAGAAACTCGCATGGCTGGCTGTACATGTCTCGTTCGTTCCCATCCTAATCTGAATATAAGACCGGCAGGTTATGATGTGATCGCAGATCGGTGACAGGTGATAATTAGGTCAAAGCTATGCTGCCGTTTTATATTCCTGCAGGTGTAACGTCCATGTAGTTTTCGCTTTGATCCATGGATTGACATTGAGCGGTGACGCTGAGATGGTGAGCTATCTCTCTTTTAATTGGATGGTGAGCTATTTTAGCAAGTCATTCGTCCGTCATTACCCAAGAACAGAGCCCAATAGACTGCGGAGTCTATCCTAATTAGTTGGCATAGCTACCTGTTAGACTGAATACCGCTTCTACTGGATACTCAACGACTGCATCTATCCATGCAACATGCAACGTCGGTCAGTCCTACTACTGATAGGAGCTCTAACTGTAATAATTGGTTACAGTGTGTGCGTACGTGTGTATCTTCTTCTCCTCATCCTCCCTCTGTAACTCTATATATTGTACCCCTTGAGGATGAATACAACACACTGATTACTTCTTCTTCATGCACACTAAATACATTCTACATGGTAGTATCGGATTAGATCCTTGGGCCTCCATGGCTCCTACCACACCTGCCGTCGGCGCCGCCACCCTCGGTGCTCTCTCCGATGGCACCAGCGCCTCCACGGCCGCCGGCACTGCTGCATCCTTGTCCACTTCCTCAACCTCCTCGTCCGAGTTGGCTACCTCTACTTCGTCCGGCCCCAACCCGTACGCACTCGGCCTCTTCGGCATCCGCTCCGTGATCGACTACAAGCTCGACCTCCACACCGGCCCCTACTCCACCTGGCACGATGATATGGAGCTGCAGGTTGCCAAGTTCGGTCTCCTCCATCACCTTGAACCTGATGCCCCTGCCCCGCCCGGTGATCCCACCTGGCGCCTCCTCGACCTCGACATCAAATCATGGATCCTGGCCACGATCTCCGACGAGCTCAAGGCCATGGTCAAGGGCAAGCCCTCCGCCCGCGATGTATGGGCCGCCATCGAGGCGATCTTCACCGGCAACCAACGCGCTCGCCAGATGCAGCTGACCACGGAGCTCCTCCACCAGGTCCAAGGGAACCAGCCTGTCGCCTCCTACTGCGGCCGTATCAAGGCCATCGGTGACGCGCTCGCCGACGTCGCGCTGCCCCAGTCCGACGACGCGCTCATCGTCGCCCTCATCCGCGGCCTCCACGCCCGTCACAAGATGACGGCCAAAATCATCCAGCGGGAGGCGTCCACGATCTCCTTTGTGGAGGCTCAGAACATGCTCGTTCAGGACGAGACGATGGAGAAGTCCGCCCACCGGCTCACCTCCAACACCGCGCTCCTCTCCGTCAATCGGTCGGCGCCCTCCGGTGGTCACGGCGGCCAGGGGTCCTATGGTGTCTCCGGCGGCTCTTCTAGCGGCGCCCCCAACCCCGGCAGCTACGGCGGCAGCGGCCTCCCGCCCGGTACTCCATCGCCCAATCAAGGTAAACCGAAGCGCAAACGGTTCAGCAACCACGGTGGCTATGGCTGGTCACCACCGACCGGCGTTCGTCCTTGGACTGGTGTCGTCCAAGCCTGGCCGCAGCAGCTTGCTCCTCCACCTCGTCCAGGCGGTGGCGGTGCTCCTGGGCTCCTTGGACCTCGGCCCGTGCCACCCCAGGCGTACACCATGTACGCGCCGCTCCATCCTCCTGCGCCCTATGGTGGTCCGCCGACCTTTGCGCCGTTCCAGTACGGCCAGCCTCCTCCACCGCCCACATTCCAGCACGGCCTTCCCCAACCCGCCTTCGCTCCGCCGACTGCACCCAGCTTCGAGCAGTCCGCTCTGATTGGGGCGCTGCAGGACATGTCGCTCGCCCAGTCCGGTGGCTGGTACGCGGACTCTGGTGCCTCTGCCCACCTCTCGGCAACGCAAGGTATTCTCTCTCACGCTCATGGTTTTGGGTAACGCCCGAGAAAAACGGTTACTGCACAGTTACCGAGATTCTCGCCGTCCTACGAGAAAGTCATATCCCGAGCAAAAAATCCCAAATTCTTTGAATTTTTACCTCCAACCTATACTAGTATAAAGCAACATCCCAAGAATAAAATCAGAGCAGGACGACCCAGGTTTGAGTCCTCATCTTTGCATATCCTTTCTTTGTTTATTTTGCAAGGAGTCGAACTCGCGACCACCTTGCCTACTGCGTGTGGACGTTCCACTGAGATACTATCACTTCTGTGGTCAAATAAAGATTCAATAGCTCTCTATATCGAGACTAAAAGAATTAGAATTCAAAATTCAATAATAAATTTCGTCCAAAATATATATCCGCCCATTCAGAATCCAAAACCTCGCTCACGCTACCCTGTTGCTCATCATGCACCGGTTATTGTTGGAAATGGCGATCACCTTCCTGTCACTCACCTTGGTTACTCATCTATTCCTTCCCTCTCCCGTCCCCTGTATTTACAGCATGTCATTGTTGCCCCAAATGTCATCAAAAATTTATTATCCGTCCGTCGCTTTACTACTGATAATCTCGTTTCTATGGAATTTGATCCTTTCGGTGTTTCTGTGAAGGACCTGCGCACCCGAGCTCTTCTTCACAGATGTAACAGCGGTGGCGACCTCTACCCGATCTTTCCTTCAACATCTACCGACCCGCCCGTCGCGCTCGTCGCCGCCACCACCGACCTATGGCATCGTCGATTAGGCCATCCCGGCGTTTCTTCCAATTTTAATAAATCTTTTCCTTGTAATAAAACCGACAGCTTATGCCATGCCTGTCAATTAGAAAAACACACGAGATTACCCTTTAGCTCGTCAACAAGTTTGACTTCCGCTGCATTTGAACTTGTACACTGTGATCTAAGGACAGCACCGATTCCTAGTATCTCTGGTTGCAAGTATTATTTGATTATTGTTGACGATTTCACACACTTCATGTGGAGTTTTTCTATGCGTTTCAAATCTGATGCACACTCCGTCCTCTCAAACCTTCATGCCTTTGTTCGCACTCACTTCCATTGCTCCATCGGCACGATCCAATACGATAATGACAAGGAGTTTGACAACGTCGCCAATCGCACCCATCTCGCTCCATTCGGGACTTCTCTCTGTTTTTCTTGTACCTACACTTCACCACAAAACGGCAAAGCGAAGCGAGCTATCCGAACCACTAATGACGTTATTCGCACCATCCTAATCCAAGCTTCCATGCCACCGCCCCATTGGGCTGAAGCCCTAAACACCGCCACTCACCTTCTTAATATTCGCCCCACGAAACCCCCTTCTCTCTCCACAGCACATGAAGCCCTATTTCATGTCCCTCCGTCGTATGATCATCTACGCGTGTATGGTTGCCTTTGTTTTCCAAACATCAGCGCCCAAACCCCGCACAAACTTGCACCAAGATCTCTTGCGTGTGTTTCCATTGGCTATGCCACGGAGCACAAAGGCTATCGCTGTCTCGACCCAAAAACACATCGCATACACATCTCTCGACATGTCACGTTCGATGAGCACAAATTTCCGTTCGCCGAAACCCACACACCCGATCTTCCCTCCTACAATTTTGCCCACGATCACAGCGATCTCCTCCTCCTACCCGACGCGATTTCTCCTCTGCATGGCCTCGATTCCCGTGGCCATGCATGCCCCACCGAAACCGCCCAGGTCTCTGCAGCCTGGCCCAGCCTAGACTCCCGCTTCTTCCTCTCGCTCTGGCCCCTCCTCTCCCGAGCCTAGCGCCCCTCCCCCTCGCCGCAACCCTCCCCCTCGACCTACCAAACCGCCACCGGTGCCATCTACTATCCAAACCCGATCACAGCACGGCGTCTTCCGACCTAAACGGATCTTCGATCTCTCCGTCACAACGCCTCCCTCCCCCATCCCCCGCAACTATCGCGCCGCCCTACTTGACCAGAATTGGTCCGATGCCATGCATGCCGAGTTCACTGCCCTTCTTCAGAATCACACCTGGACGCTTGTTCCCAAACCTCCCGGCGCCAACATTATCTCTGGTAAATGGCTATATCGACACAAATTCCATTCTGATGGTTCCCTCGCTCGTCACAAAACTAGATGGGTTGTTCACGGCTTCTCTCAAGAACACGACATCGACTATGATGAAACATTCTCCCCTGTGGTCAAACCAGCCACAATTCGTATCGTTTTGTCCCTCGTCGTCTCATCTCATTGGCCAATTCATCAACTCTATGTTAAAAATGCGTTTCTTCACAACACTTTAGCAGAGATTGTATATTGCCAGCAGCCACATGGATTCGAAGACCCCTCTCGTCCCCACCATGTTTGCCTTCTTCAAAAATCCTTATACGGCCTCAAACAGGCTCCTCGCGCGTGGTTCACCAGGTTTCTTCTTTTATTTCTACCAACGGTTTCTCTGCTTCTAAATCCGATTCCTCCCTCTTTACTTTCCACTCTTCTACAACCACTACCTATATTCTTCTTTATGTCGACGACATACTCCTCACAGCATCTTCCATTGAATTTCTTCAGCAGGTCATTTCTACTCTTAGCTCAGAATTCTCCATGACAGATCTCGGGCCTCTTAGTCATTTTCTCGGCATCGCTGTCTCTCGCTCTCCCGACGGCCTTCATCTATCTCAGCGCCAGTATGCCCTTGAACTCGTCCAGCGCGCGGGCATGTCCGAATGTAACCCTATCACTACTCCCATCGACTCCAGTTAAAAAATTTCCATCAACGACGGCGATCTTTTAGACAACCCTTCCGACTACCGTAGTCTCACCGGCGCCCTTCTCTATCTAACTCTTACCCGTCCCGACATTACCTACGCCGTTCAGCAGGCATGCTTGTTCATGCATGCTCCCCGCTCCGCGCACCTAAATCTCGTCCGCTGTATCCTCCGGTACGTCAAAGGCACACTCAACTTCGGCACCTTAATTTCTCCATCCTCCAGCACTTCCCTCACCGCTTACTCGGATGCCGATTGGGCCAGTTGTCCCGACACCCGCCGATCGACCACCGGTTTCTGTGTTTATCTCGGTGACAACCTTATTTCATGGTCGTCCAAACGCCAACTAACCGTGTCTAGGTCTAGTGCTGAAGCGGAGTACCGCGCGGTCGCCCATGTCATGGCTGAGACATGTTGGATCCGACAGCTCCTACAGGAACTTCACCGGCCGCTCGATAAAGCTTCCGTTGTTTATTGCGACAACATTTCTGCAGTGTACCTCAGTGCCAACCCCGTGCAGCACCGCCGCACCAAACACATTGAGATCGATATTCACTTTGTTCGAGACAAGGTTCAGGTTGGCGACATTCGTGTTCTCCATGTTCCCACGCCTATGCAGTTCGCCGACGTGTTTACAAAGGGCCTCTCCTCTACAACGTTGTTGGACTTCCGCACCAGTCTCACCGTCGGCGAGCCTCCCGCTGGGGGGAGGGGGAGGGGTTGTTAGAATGAATACCGCTTCTACTGGATACTCAACGACTGCATCTATCCATGCAACATGCAACGTCTGTCAGTCCTACTAGATAGGATCTCTAACTGTAATTGGTTACAGTGTGTGCGTACGTGTGTATCTTCTTCTCCTCATCCTCCCTGTAACTCTATATATTGTACCCCTTGAGGATGAATACAACACGCTGATTACTCCTTCTTCATGCACACTAAATACATTCTACAATACCTGTCTTCTCGATCGTACACTAGTAGAAAAATGGCCATTTGTTCCAGTTCATAAGGCCCATATGTCCCGGTTGGGGAACCGGGACTAAAGGATCGTTACTAATGCCCTAGGCCTTTAGTCCCGGTTCTTATACTAACCGGGACAGATGGGCCTCCACGTGGCCGCTCCGGCGAGCCCAGGCACAAGGGCCTTTGGTACCGGTTGGTGGTACCACGCGTCAGCATTTCAGGGGTTGGTTTTTTTTGAAAGGAGGTGGTTTAGGGGTTTTGGGGGTTAATTTAGGTTGGTATAGGTAGCTAATAGAGAGATGTGTCCTCTCTTATCTCCGTGCTACTACTACTGCTATGCCTAAACATGACTTAGATTGAAGTGAGGCAACATGTAGTGCGTGTCGAAAGTAATACTAATCCTAACTTGATCAAGTTTGGATTGTACTACTTTCGACATGCACCACATGCATGTTGCCTTCACTTCAATTCAATCCATGTTCATTTCACCCGCTGATATATAATAACTCATCATGCTCGCATCATGCATCATCATATTGTTGGGGAACGTAGCAGAAATTCAAAATTTTCCTACGTGTATCACCAAGATCTATCTATGGAGAGACCAGCAACGAGTAGAAGGAGAGTGCATCTACATACCCTTGTAGATCGCTAAGCGGAAGCGTTCAAGTGAACGGGGTTGATGGAGTCGTACTCGTCGTGATTCAGATCACCGATGATCAAGTGCCGAACGGACGGCACCTCCGCGTTCAACACACGTACAGTCCGGTGACGTCTCCCACGCCTTGATCCAGCAAGGAGAGAGGGAAAGGTTGAGGAAGACTCCATCCAACAGCAGCACAACGGCGTGGTGGTGGTGGGGGAGCGTGGCAATCCCGCAGGGCTTCGCCAAGCACCATGGGAGAAGAGGAGGAGGGAGAGAGGCAGGGCTGCACCAACGAGAGATCAAATCGCGTGTTATGGGCAGCCCCTAGGCCTCATATATATAGGGGAAGGGGAGGGCTGCGCCCCCTTTAGGGTTTCCCACCCCCAAGGGGTGCGGCCAGCCCTAGATGGGAAAGGGGCGGCGGCCAAGGGAGGATTCCCTCCCCCCCAAGGCACCTAGGAGGTGCCTTCCCCTCCTAGGACTCTTCCTTAGGGTTCCCCTTTGACCCTAGGCGCATGGGCCATGAGGGAAGTGGCGCCCCAGCCCACTTTGGGCTGGATCCCTTCCCACTTCAGCCCATGTGGCCCCCCGGGGCAGGTGGCCCCACCCGGTGGGCCCCCGGGACCCTTCCGGTGGTCCCGGTACAATACCGATGACCCCGAAACTTGTCCCGATGGCCGAAACAGGACTTCCTATATATAAATCTTTACCTCCGGACCATTCCGGAACTCCTCGTGACGTCCGGGATCTCATCTGGGACTCCGAACAACATTCGGTAACCACATACAAGCTTCCTTTATAACCCTAGCGTCATCGAACCTTAAGTGTGTAGACCCTACGGGTTCGGGAGACATGCAGACATGACCAAGACGTTCTCCGGTCAATAACCAACAGCGGGATCTGGATACCCATGTTGGCTCCCACATGTTCCACGATGATCTCATCGGATGAACCACGATGTCAAGGACTTAATCAATCCCGTATTCAATTCCCTTTGTCTATCGGTATGTTACTTGCCCGAGACTCGATCGTCGGTATCCAATACCTTGTTCAATCTCGTTACCGGCAAGTCACTTTACTCGTTCCGTAACACATCATCCCGTGATCAACTCCTTGGTCACATTGCGCATATGATGATGTCCTACCGAGTGGGCCCAGAGATACCTCTCCGTTTACACGGAGTGACAAATTCCAGTCTCGATCCGCATAAAACAATAGATACTTTCGGAGATACCTGTAGTGTACCTTTATAGTCACCCAGTTACGTTGTGACATTTGATACACCCAAGGCACTCCTACGGTATCCAGGAGTTACACGATCTCATGGTCAAAGGAAGAGATACTTGACATTGGCAAAGCTCTAGCAAATGAACTACACGATCTTTTGTGCTAGTCTTAGGATTGGGTCTTGTCCATCACATCATTCTCCTAATGATGTGATCCCGTTATCAACGACATCCAATGTCCATAGCCAGGAAACCATGACTATCTGTTGATCACAACGAGCTAGTCAACTAGAGGCTCACTAGGGACATATTGTGGTCTATGTATTCACACGTGTATTACGATTTCCGGATAATACAGTTATAGCATGAATAAAAGACAATTATCATGAACAAGGAAATATAATAATAATACTTTTATTATTGCCTCTAGGGCATATTTCCAACAGTCTCCCACTTGCACTAGAGTCAATAATCTAGTTCACATCGCCATGTGATTAACACTCACAGGTCACATCGCCATGTGACTAATACCCAAGAGTTTACTAGAATCAGTAGTCTAGTTCACATCACTATGTGATTAATACTCAATGAGTTTTATGTTTGATCATGTTGCTTGTGAGAGAGGTTTTAGTCAACGGGTCTGCACCTTTCAGATCCGTGTGTGCTTTACAAATCTCTATGTCATCTCCTAGATGCAGCTACCACGCTCTATTTGGAGCTGTTCCAAATAACTGTTCTACTTGGAGCTATTCTAAATTGTTGCTCCATTATATGTATCCGGTCTCTCTACTCAGAGCTATCCGGATAGGTGTTAAGCTTGCATCATCGTAACCTTTACGACGAACTCTTTTACCACCTCCATAATCGAGAAAATTCCTTAGTCCACTAGTTACTAAGGATAACTTTGACCGCTGTCCTGTGATCCATTCATGGATCACTCTTGTACCCCTTGACTGACTCATGGCAAGGCACACTTTCGGTGCGGTACACAGCATAGCATACTGAAGAGCCTACGTCTTAAGCATAGGGGACGACCTTCGTCCTTTCTCTCTATTCTGCCGTGGTCGAGCTTTAAGTCTTAACTTCGTACCTTACAATTCAGGCAAGAACTTCTTCTTTGACTGATCCATCTTGAACACCTTCAAGATCATGTCAAGGTCTGTGCTCATCTGAAAGTACCATTAAGCGTTTTGATCTATCCTTATAGATCTTGATGCTCAATGTTCAAGTAGCTTAATCTAGGCTTTCCATTGAAAAACACTTTCCAAATAACCCTATATGCTTTCCAGAAATTCTACGTCATTTCTGATCAACAATATGTCAACAACATATACTCATCAGAAATTCTATAGTGCTCCCACTCACTTCTTTGGAAATACAAGTTTCTCATAAACTTTGTACAAACCCAAAATCTTTGATCATCATCAAAGCATACATTCCAACTCCGAGATGCTCACTCCAGTCCATTAGAAGGATTGCTGGAGCTAGCATACCTTTTAGCATCCTTAGGATCGACAAAAACTTTCTGATTGTATTACATACAACCTTTCCTTACGAAAACCGGTAAGGAAACTCGTTTTGACATCCATCTGCCAGATTTCATAAATACAGCTAATGCTAACATGATTCCGACGGACTTTAAGCATCGCTACGAGTGAGAAAATCTCATCGTAGTCAACTCCTTGAACTTGTCGGAAAACACTTCGCCACAAGTCGAGCTTCATAGATGGTGACATTACCATCCACGTCCGCCTTCTTCTTAAAAGATCCATTTATCTCAATGGATTGCCGATCATCGGGCAAGTCCATCAAAGTCCATGCTTTGTTCTGATACATGAATCCTATCTCGGATTTCATGGTTTCTAACCATTTGTTGGAATTTGGGCCCACCATTGCTTCTCCATAGCTCGTAGGTTCATTGTTGTCTAGCAACATGACCTTCAAGACAGGATCACCGTACCACTCTGAAGTAGTACGCATCCTTGTCATCCCACGAGGTTTGGTAGTGACTTGATCCGAAGTTTCATGATCAATATCATAAGCTTCCACTTCAATTGGTGTAGGTGCCACAGGAACAACTTCCTGTGCCCTGCCACACACTAGTTGAAGAGACGGTTCAATAACCTCATCAAGTCTCCACCATCCTCCCACTCAACTCTTTCGAGAGAAAACTTTCCTCGAGAAAGGACCCGATTCTAGAAACAATTCATATTGCTTTCGGATCTGAATTAGGAGGTATACCCAACTGTTTTGGGTTTCCTATGAAGATGCATTTTATCCGCTTTGGGTTCGAGCTTAATCCTGAAACTTTTTCACATAAGCGTCGCAGCCCCAAACCTTTAAGAAACGACAACTTAGGTTTCTTTAAACCATAATTCATACGGTGTCATCTCATCGGAATTACGTGGTGCCCTATTTAAAGTGAATGTGGTTGTCTCTAATGCCTAACCCATGAACGATAGTGGTAATTCGATAAGAGACATCATGGTACGCACCATATCCAATAGGGTGCAACTATGATGTTCGGACACACCATCACACTATGGTGTTCCAGGCGGTATTAATTATGAAACAATTTCCACAATGTCTTAATTGTGTGCCAAAACTCGTAACTCAGATATTTATCTCTATGATCGTATCATAGACATTTTATCCTCTTGTCACAATGACCTTCTACTTCACTCTGAAATTACTTGAACCATTCAATAATTCAGACTTGTGTTTCATCAAGTAAATATTCTCAACATCTACTCGAATCATCTGTGAAGTAAGAACATAACGATATTCACTGCATGCCTCAGCACTCATTGGACTGCACACATCAAAATGTGTTACTTCCTACAAGTTGCTATCTTGTTCCATCTTACTAAAAACGAGGCTTTTCAGTCATCTTGCCCATGTGGTATGATTTGCATATCTCAAGTGATTCAAAATCAAGTGAGTCCAAACGATCCATTTGCATGGAGTTTCTTCATGCATATACACCAATAGACATGGTTCGCATGTCTCAAACTTTTCAAAACGAGTGAGTCCAAAGATCCATCAACATGGAGCTTCTTCATGCGTTTTATACCATTATGACTTACATGGCAGTGCCACAAGTAAGTGGTACTATCATTACTATCTTATATCTTTTGGCATGAAAATGTGTATCACTACGATCGAGATTCAATAAACCATTCCTATAGGTGCAAGAGCACTTATTCAGGTTTAATACTAATCTTGATGGTAGAGGGAGCGTGCGATGCTTGATTATATCAAACTTGGAAACACTTCCAACACATATCGTCAGCTCTCCTTTAGCTAGTCTCCGTTTATTCCGTAGCCTTTTATTTCGAGTTACTAACACTTAGCAACCGAACCGGTATCTTATACCCTGGTGCTACTAGGAGTACTAGTAAAGTATACATTAACATAATGTATATCCAATATACTTCTATGGACCTTGCCAGCCTTCTCATCTACCAAGTATCTAGGGTAATTCTGCTCTAGTGACTGTTCCCCTTATTATAGAAGCACTTAGTCTCGGGTTTGGGTTCAACCTTGGGTTTCTTCACTGGAGCAGCAGCTGATTTGCCGTTTCATGAAGTATCCCTTCTTGCCCTTGCCCTTCTTGAAACTAGTGGTCTCATTGACCATGATTGATGCTCCTTCTTGATTTCTACTTTCGCGGTGTCAAACATCGCGAATATCTCAAGGATCATCATATATGTCCCTGATATATTATAGTTCATCACGAAGCTCTAGCAGCTTGGTGGTAATGACTTCGGGGAAACATCACTATCTCATCTGGAAGATCAACTCCCACTTGATTCAAGTGATTGTTGCACTCAGACAATCTGAGCACAAGCTCAACGATTGAGCTTTTCTCCCTTAGTTTGCAGGCTAAGAAAATCGTCGGAGGTCTCATACCTCTTGACGTGGGCACGAGCCTGAAATCCCAATTTTAGCCCTCGAAACATCTCATATGTTCCGTGACGTTTCGAAAACGTCTTTAGTGCCTCAACTCTAAACCGTTTAACTGAACTATCACGTAGTTATAAAAACATGTATGTCCGATGTTCGCAACATCCACAAACGATGTTTGGGGTTCAGCACACTGAGCAGTGCATTAAGGACATAAGCTTTCTACTGATCGCATAATCGCTACTATCAACTTTCAACTATATTTTCTCTAGGAACATATCTAAAACAGTAGAACTAAAGCGCGAGCTACGACATAATTTGCAAAAAGGTCTTTTGACTATGTTCAGGATAATTAAGTTCATCTTATGAACTCCCACTCAGATAGACATCCCTCTAGTCATCTAAGTGATTACATGATCCGAGTCAACTAGGCCGTGTCCGATCATCACGTGAGACGGACTAGTTATCATCGGTGAACATCTTCATGTTGATCGTATCTACTATACGACTCATGCTCGACCTTTCGGTCTCCGTGTTCCGAGGCCATGTCTGCACATGCTAGGCTCGTCAAGTTAACCCTAAGTGTTTTCGCTGTGTAAAACTGTCTTACACCCGTTGTATGTGAACGTAAGAATCCATCACACCCGATCATCACGTGGTGCTTAGAAGCGACGAACTGTAGCAACGGTGCACAGTTAGGGGAGAACACTTCTTGAAATTTTGTAAGGGATCATCTTATTTACTACCGTCGTCCTAAGTAAACAAGATGCATAAACATGATAAACATCACATGCAATCAAATAGTGACATGATATGGCCAATATCATTTTGCTCCTTTTGATCTTCATCTTCGGGGCTCCATGATCATCATCGTCACCGGCATGACACCATGATCTCCATCATCATGATCTCCATCATCGTGTCTTCATGAAGTTGTCACGCCAACGACTACTTCTACTTCTATGGCTAACGCGTTTAGCAATAAAGTAAAGTAAGTTACATGGCGTTCTTCAATGACACGCAGGTCATACAAAAAATAAAGACAACTCCTATGGCTCCTGCCGGTTGTCATACTCATCGACATGCAAGTCGTGAATCCTATTACAAGAACATGATCAATCTCATACATCACATATATCATTCATCACATCCTTTTGGCCATATCACATCACATAGCATACCCTGCAAAAACAAGTTAGACGTCCTCTAATTGTTGTTGCATGTTTTACGTGGCTGCTATGGGTTTCTAGCAAGAACGTTTCTTACCTACGCAAGACCACAACGTGATATGCCAATTGCTATTTACCCTTCATAAGGACCCTTTTCATCGAATCCGTTCCGACTAAAGTGGGAGAGACTGGCACCCGCTAGCCACCTTATGCACCAAGTGCATGTCAATCGGTGGAACCTGTCTCACGTAAGAGTACGTGTAAGGTCGGTCCGGGCCGCTTCATCCCACAATACCGTCGAAACAAGATTGGACTAGTAACGGTAAGCATATTGAACAACATCAACGCCCACAACTACTTTGTGTTCTACTCGTGCAAAGAATCTACGCAATAGACCTAGCTCATGATGCCACTGTTGGGGAACGTAGCAGAAATTCAAAATTTTCCTACGCGTATCACCAAGATCTATCTATGGAGAGACCAGCAACGAGTAGAAGGAGAGTGCATCTACATACCCTTGTAGATCGCTAAGCGGAAGCGTTCAAGTGAACGGGGTTGATGGAGTCGTACTCGTCGTGATTCAGATCACCGATGATCCAGTGCCGAATGGACGGCACCTCCGCGTTCAACACACGTACAGCCCGGTGACGTCTCCCACGCCTTGATCCAGCAAGGAGAGAGGGAGAGGTTGAGGAAGACTCCATCCAACAGCAGCACAACGGCGTGGTGGTGGTGGGGGAGCGTGGCAATCCCGCAGGGCTTCGCCAAGCACCATGGGAGAAGAGGAGGAGGGAGAGAGGCAGGGCTGCACCAACGAGAGATCAAATCGCGTGTTATGGGCAGCCCCTAGGCCTCATATATATAGGGGAAGGGGAGGGCTGCGCCCCCTTTAGGGTTTCCCACCCCCAAGGGGTGCGGCCAGCCCTAGATGGGAAAGGGGCGGCGGCCAAGGGAGGATTCCCTCCCCCCCAAGGCACCTAGGAGGTGCCTTCCCCTCCTAGGACTCTTCCTTAGGGTTCCCCTTTGACCCTAGGCGCATGGGCCATGAGGGAAGTGGCGCCCCAGCCCACTTTGGGCTGGATCCCTTCCCACTTCATCCCATGTGGCCCCCCGGGGCAGGTGGCCCCACCCGGTGGGCCCCCGGGACCCTTCCGGTGGTCCCGGTACAATACCGATGACCCCGAAACTTGTCCCGATGGCCGAAACAGGACTTCCTATATATAAATCTTTACCTCCGGACCATTCCGGAACTCCTCGTGACGTCCGGGATCTCATCTGGGACTCCGAACAACATTCGGTAACCACATACAAGCTTCCTTTATAACCCTAGCGTCATCGAACCTTAAGTGTGTAGACCCTACGGGTTCGGGAGACATGCAGACATGACCGAGACGTTCTCCGGTCAATAACCAACAGCGGGATCTGGATACCCATGTTGGCTCCCACATGTTCCACGATGATCTCATCGGATGAACCACGATGTCAAGGACTTAATCAATCCCGTATTCAAATCCCTTTGTCTATCGGTATGTTACTTGCCCGAGACTCGATCGTCGGTATCCAATACCTTGTTCAATCTCGTTACCGGCAAGTCACTTTACTCGTTCTGTAACACATCATCCCGTGATCAACTCCTTGGTCACATTGCGCATATGATGATGTCCTACCGAGTGGGCCCAGAGATACCTCTCCGTTTACACGGAGTGACAAATCCCAGTCTCGATCCGCATAAAACAATAGATACTTTCGGAGATACCTGTAGTGTACCTTTATAGTCACCCAGTTACGTTGTGACATTTGATACACCCAAGGCACTCCTACGGTATCCAGGAGTTACACGATCTCATGGTCAAAGGAAGAGATACTTGACATTGGCAAAGCTCTAGCAAATGAACTACACGATCTTTTGTGCTAGTCTTAGGATTGGGTCTTGTCCATCACATCATTCTCCTAATGATGTGATCCCGTTATAAACGACATCCAATGTCCATAGCCAGGAAATCATGACTATCTGTTGATCACAACGAGCTAGTCAACTAGAGGCTCACTAGAGACATATTGTGGTCTATGTATTCACACGTGTATTACGATTTCCGGATAATACAGTTATAGCATGAATAAAAGACAATTATCATGAACAAGGAAATATAATAATAATACTTTTATTATTGCCTCTAGGGCATATTTCCAACACATATATAATAACAAGTCCTACTAATCATCATCATACAACTTCTACTCGTTATTAATAACAAGTCATACGATCATCATCCTGATAGTCATCGAACCAACCCTACTTATTTGTTCTTAGCACATGATCATCAGTATTAGGTAGGACCTAAATACCCTCTTTAAGGTAAAATAGCATAAAACAATATAGACCCTGACTCTCCATTATGGAGAATGGAGATAATCCTGTCTCCAATTCTTGCGCTTCGCTTCCTTTTGCTTCCAAGAACTTCCTTATGACTGTCCATATATTTTTTCTATTTTTTGATTAGCATGTCTCCACTTCTTTGAGAAATCCGGTATGGACAGTTGAGATTCGTAGGATGACCTGGATATATGTTCAAAATATGAAGGCTGCCATTCTGATACATCAAATGAGGCACACAATCCTTTGGGATTCTCTGTTGAAAAACATAGTAATAACTTTATAGTTAGCAATGATGTACTAGTTTTAGAAATATGCAAAAGATGCACGGATGTCGTAGTAGTAAAAAATCTTACCAGGGTATCTCCATGGTAGTTACCGTAGTTCAACACGTGCACTAGTGGCACGTATTGACCATAATGTTGAGAGTTTAATTGTAGATATTGTAATTCTCAATATCAGTACAAAATCCGACCAGATGATTTTTCTCCTGATAAGTTAATTCGGAGCCATCGGTGTAGTGGGTTTTGTCTACCATCTCCCGCATATTCTTTGAAGAATGAAAATAAGCTGTCAATGGAAATAAGCTGTCAACTATTTTGAAATAAACAATATAAATTTGTTACTAACTATGTTTGAGAAACTCACATAGCGGTAGAATTGGAGGCGTATCAACAAGGACCCAAATGTCCATATTGTCTTGCTCGATTTCAGGATCACCAAGATCCATGGTGACAAGCATACCCTCATTAAAACCATACATCTTGAAAAGTGCTTCCCATTTTTTGCAACCAAAATAGGTTACGCTCTTAGAATTATACAGCTTTACTTCAAAATCCATATCATGATGAGTCCTTAGGTGAATTTTCTTTGTTTCGAAACTTTCATGGTCTTTAAAATTCATCCTCTCCAAAATATAGCGTCTTGCATGGCATGAGATAAGCTACTGGAATTGTAAAAGATGAAAATTACACGTTGAAATAGTTGTGGTCATGCTTAATTACGAAAAAACACTTGTCATCGTTGCGTACCATTTCAACATCGAAGATCTCCTCGAGCTTAATGCTGAAGCGCCGATCATCGTCCAGGTGAGGCCTGTCGCACAGACCTCGATCGTCATGGCACCAGCTGCAATCCCTCGGGAGAATTTCGTCGTCTGATGACGACATTTCCTACGTTCATAATTCAAAGATTTAACTTGTACAATTAAATATATGTACTACAAAAACTAAATTAGATCATTATTATTCATCACGCGTTGACTATCGGTCTGTCGAGTCTTTTCTTAAAAACTCTCAGCTCACGTGGTGTATATATTCGACTCTCGGTGATGGTCGCTCCTCACTTCGTCCCCGAGTGCATTACACCAAAATGTCTAGCACACGAGAACGAAGGAGAAGCGACCCCCACGACAACAGTCGGGATTCTTCGTCCTCTCATATATATATGGTGGAACTCTCCCTCACTGATTCCTCTCTGTCATTTACGACCGTCGGCGATGGTCGTTACTCCTTCCCCTAGTGCATAACAAAGGTCTAGCACCTAGAGAAGAAGGAGAAACGACCCCCACGACAACAGTCGGGATTCTTCGTCCTCTCATATTATATGGTGGAACTCTCCCTCACTGATTCCTCTCTGACATTTGCGACCGTCGGTGATGGTCGTTACTCCTTCTTCCCCTAGTGCATAACAAAGGTCTAGCTCCCGGAGAAGAAGGAGAAACGACCCCCACGACAACAGCCGGGCTTCTTTGTCCTCTCATATATGGTGGAAACTCGACAAACTTAAAGTCAACCCGAAATATCGTTTAATTATCTTTCTAAAAAAGGATTTGGCTGGTCTCACCTCGAGGTCGGAGGGGGTCGGTGACGAGGACGACGGTGGGGATGATGGAGGGGGGCTCCTAGATTTCTGCGAAAACAAAAACCCTATAAGCTATCAACTAATCATATGCATACGCCTTGGATAGTGCTCTCCAATTTTAGCATTCAAAGTAGGAGTAGTTTTCCAATTTAAGCATTCAATAAGAAAAATCAAATCGCAAAATAAAGTAGTATTCAAATTAGGATGCATTCAATTATAAGCAAAACTACATCATCTCTTGCGCCTGTACATCGTCGAATATTATCACTAATACACCTCGAATACTATCATACATATAACATCGCTAGTACAGCTAGAACCGTAGCGCCCGACGGGTATCGGCACGGGCGGTGGACACCCAAAGAGAAGGAACCATCACAGGATCGCTCCAGTGAGATCCCTGAAGAACCTGCCAGATATTGTCGAACCTGCCCTCCAATGCAACCATGTAGCGACGGACGTGCTCGTCCTCCTTGCTGACATAGTGACGTACCACCTCCGCGGTGTCCGGAAGACTTGGCACTGTCACTGGCCCACGCGACCGCCACCAAACAAGGATCGGGTCAACGACGGGCTGGCTCCTCACCAACCTACGCCCCCCGGAAGGTAGCACATCCCAAAATCATCCCGGCGGAGCCCAGTCCCGGACATGGCCCCTCTGATCAAGCCGGCCTCCTCCGCCGATTCGACGACGAGGATGCGGGATAGGCATCGTCGATGTCGACGTGGGAATAATTACTTTAACTAAAAAATAAACTAGTTATATTAATTTTCTTGCTAAAAATAAACTATTTCTACAGTAAAATAAACTATTTTTATTAAATCAAGTAGTTCAACTACTAAGCACTTACTATAAATAGAATAAAGTAGTACTTACTAAAAATAAACTACTTCTATATATAGTAAAATAAAGTAGTTTTTTTAAATCAACTAGTTCAACTACTAATTAATTAAGCACTTACTATAAATAAAGTAGTTTTATTAAATCAACTAGTTCAACTACTAATTAAGCATTTACTATAAATAAACTAGTTTAACTAGTTTAACTACTAATTAACTACCTCCGCGGTGTCCGGAATAAGAAAAAAAGAGGAGAAGAAGAAATGATTAATAGAGGAGAAGATCGAAGTAAAAAAAGAACAAAAAAAGAGGAGAAGTATTTTCTATTTTTTCTTCTTCTCCTCTATTCCTTTCTTCTTCTCCTCTTTTTTCCTCTTCTTCCTCTACTCTTCTTCTCCTTCTTCTTCTCCTTCTTCCTCTCCTGCTTCTTTTTCTTCTTCTTCTTCCTTCTTTCCTTCTTCATCTTTTTTCCTTTTCCTTATCTTACTTGTTCCTCTACACTAACCTAAAATGCACTAAACTAAAAATTAATACATATATGAAAAAAGGGGGCTCACATCGGGGGCGGCCGGCGAGGGCGACGGCGGCGGGGGGCGGAGGGCGAGGACGACGGCGACGAGGGGCGAAGGGCGATGGCGGGGGGCGTAGGGCGACGGCGGGGACGGCGGAGGGCGACGGCCACGGCGTGGGGGGGGGGGCGGAGGGCTACGACGACGGCGACGGGGGGCGGCGGAGGGCGACGGCGGCGGGGGCGGAGGGCTACGACGACGAAGGCGGGGGGCGGCGGAGGGCGACGGCGACAGGGGACGGCTCGGGGACGGCGGAGGGCGGGGGGTAACTGATTGTGAATTTTTCACAAGCCCAACTTATATACCCAGAGCATTGGTTCCGGTTCATGGCAAAGCCGGGACCAATGCCCCCCTTTAGTACCGGTTGGTGCCACGAACCGGGACCAAAGGTCAGTTTTCGGCAGCCCAAAGAGCGGGAAGCGGCGGCCTTTGGTTCTGGTTGGTGGCACCAACCGGTACCAAAGGGGGGCATTCGTACCAGTTGGTGCCACGAACCGGTTCCAATGCCCTCCTTTAGTCTCGGTTGGTGGCACCAACCGGGACCAAAGGCCTCGTGCTGCCCGTGCCCAAATGTTTAGTCCCACCTCGCTAGCAAAGAGGGGCGCACAGTGTTTTATAAGCCCCACTGCCGCACCCTTCTCGAGCTCCTCTCCATTGCAGGCTTTCAGACCTAATTGTCACTGGTATGCCTGATGGCCTACTGGGCCTTCTGCGGGCCCGAATCCTGGCCCATGGATGAGTTTCAAGTCGTATTCAGGCCGTGGAGGCCCAGTAGATGGCATATTTTTTATGTTTTCCCTGTTTTTTTGTTTTCTTTTTTGCTTTATTTATTTTGTTTTGCTTCTACTTACAACAAAAAAACTTATTTATTTTATTTTATTCCTAATTTTGCTATTAAAGTTTCTAACAAAAAAAATTCTTTATGAAAATTCTTTTTGCTTTTAATTATTTTGAACAGCAAATTCTTTGATAATTTTAGTTGCATCAATTTTATATGTAATTTTAGTTTCAATAATACTAGAGGTTGCTTATAATGTTTTGAACAGAAAATACTTTGATAATTTTAGTTTCATAAATTTTATTTATATTATTAAAGTTTATTTTATTTTATTTTGTTTCTACTTATATATTTTATTAAAGTTTATATTATTTTGTTTCTAATTACTTATTTACTTTATTTTATGATAATTATTTTTGCTATTAAAGTTTGTATCAAAAAAGTTTTTTATGAGAATTCTATGAACTCCTGACTTTTTGTGTGTTCAAAATGCACCATTGAGCTATAAGCCACATCATCAATAAAATTCTTTTTGCTTTTAATGTTTTGAACAGAAAATACCGTGATAATTTTAGTTGCATAAATTTTATATAATTTTAGTTTCAATAATACTAGAGGTTTATAAAATGCAACATTCAAAGCAATTCAACAAAACATTCAAAGCATTTCAACAAAACGAACAATCTTTTTCGAGATATCAGAGTTCCATACGAAAAATCGTCTGTTACAACATGCGTTTAAAATGAACTAGGAAAAGTTTGAAAGTTGGCATGGTATCATCATAATAGTTATGGAGAGAAAGTCTTCACTTTTTCTTTGCTTGTGTGCTTTTTTTATTGTGCCGTAACCATGGATAATCGTTATCGTTTATCAGAATGCTTGGGTCAGCCTTGACTTTGGGGGAGGAATTTCATGAAACTTTTCGTAATCTTCGGACATGTCTGTCTTGCCCTCCACTCCCACAATGTCCCTTTTTCCTGAAAGAACTATGTGGCGCTTTGGCTCATCGTATGATGTATTCGCTTCCTTATCTTTTCTTTTTCTCGGTTTGGTAGACATGTCCTTCACATAGATAACCGGTGCCACATCATTGGCTAGGACGAACGGTTCGTCAGTGTACCCAAGATTGTTCAGATCCACTGTTGTCATTCCGTACTGTGAGTCTACCTGTACCCCGCATCCTGACAGATTGACCCATTTGCACTTAAACAAAAGGACCTTGAAATCATGTCCATAGTCAAGTTCCCATATGTCCACTATGTAACCATAATATGTGTCCTTTCCCCTCTCGGTTGCTGCATCAAAGTGGACACCGCTGTTTTGGTTGGTGCTCTTTTGATCTTGGGCGATCGTGTAAAATGTATTCCCATTTATCTCGTATCCTTTGTAAGTCAATACAGTCGAAGATGGTCTTCTGGACAATGAGTACAACTCACCACAAACAGTGTTGTCACCTCTGAGACGTGTTTCCAACCAACTGCTGGAAGTCCTGATGTGTTCACATGTAATCCAGTCGTCACACTGCTCCGGGTGTTTGGAGCGCAGACTATTCTTGTGTTCATCGACATACGGGGTCACCAAGGTAGAGTTCTGTAGAACTGTGTAGTGTACTTGAGACCAAGAATGCCCGTCCCTGCATATTATTGAGTCCGCTCCTAGCGTGCCTTTTCCAGTCAGTCTCCCATCATACCGCGATTTAGGGAGACCTATCTTCTTAAGGCCAGGAATGAAGTCAACACAAAACCCAATGACATCCTCTGTTTGATGGCCCATGGAGATGCTTCCTTCTGGCCTAGCACGGTTACGGACATATTTCTTTAGGACTCCCATGAACCTCTCAAAGGGAACATATTGTGTAGAAATACGGGCCCAGAATGACAATCTCGTCGACTAGATGAACTAGGACGTGCGTTATGATATTGAAGAAGGATGGTGGGAACACCAGCTCGAAACTGACAAGACATTGCGCCACATCACTCCTTAGCCTTGGTATGATTTCTTGATCGATCACCTTCTGAGAGATTGCATTGAGGAATGCACATAGCTTCACAATGGCTAATCGGACGTTTTCCGGTAGAAGCCCCCTCAATGCAACCGGAAGCAGTTGCGTCATAATCACGTGGTAGTCATGAGACTTTAGGTTCTGGAACTTTTTCTCTGGAATATTTATTATTCCCTTTATATTCGACGAGAAGCCAGTCGAGACCTTCATACTGAGCAGGCATTCAAAAAAGATTTCCTTCTCTTCTTTGGTAAGAGCGTAGCTGGCAGGACCTTCATACTGCTTTGGAGGCATGTCGTCTTTTTCGTGCAAACGTTGCAGGTCCTCCCGTGCCTCGGGTGTATCTTTTGTCTTCTCATACACGCCTAAGCAGCCTAACAGGTTCACGCAAAGGTTCTTCGTCACGTGCATCACGTCGATTGAAGAGCGTACCTCTAGCTCTTTCCAGTAGGGTAGGTCCCAAAATTTAGATTTCTTCTTCCACATGGGTGCGCGTCTCTCAGCGTCATTCGGAACAGCTAGTCCGTCGGGACCCTTTCCAAATATTACGTGTAAATGAGAGACCATATCAAGTACGTGATCACCGGTACGCATAGCGGACTTCTTCCGGTGATCTGCCTCGCCTTTGAAATGCTTGCCTTTTTTTCGACATTGATGGTTGGTCGGGAGAAATCGATGATGGCCGAGGTACACATTCTTCCTGCATCTATCCAGGTATATACTTTCGGTGTCAGCTAAACAGTGCGTGCATGCGTGGTATTCCTTGTTTGTCTGTCCTGAAAGGTTACTGAGAGCGGGCCAATCGTTGATGGTTACAAACAGCAACGCATGCAGGTTAAATTCCTCCTGTTTGTGCTCATCCCACGCACGTACACCGTTTCCATTCCATAGCTGTAAAAGTTCTTCAACTAATGGCCTTAGGTACACATTAATATCATTGCCGGGTTGCTTAGGGCATTGGATGAGAATTGGCATCATAATGAACTTCCGCTTCATGCACATCCAAGGAGGAAGGTTATACATACATAGAGTCACGGGCCAGGTGTTGTGATTGCTGCTCTGCTCCCCAAAAGGATTAATGCCATCCGCGCTTAAAGCAAACCATACGTTCCTTGGGTCACTTGCAAACTGAGCCCAGTACTTTCTCTCGATTTTTCTCCACTGTGACCTGTCAGCAGGTGCTCTCAACTTCCCATCTTTCTTAAGGTCCTCACTATGCCATCGCATCAACTTGGCATGCTCTTTGTTTCTGAACAGTCGTTTCAACCGTGGTATTATAGGAGCATACCACATCACCTTCGCAGGAACCCTCTTCCCGCGGGGCTCGCCCTCAACATCACCAGGGTCATCTCGTCTGATCTTATACCGCAATGCACCGCATACCGGGCATGCGTTCAAATCCTTATACGCATCGCGGTAGAGGATGCAGTCATTAGGGCATGCATGTATCTTCTCCACCTCCAATCTTAGAGGGCATACGATCTTCTTTGTTGCGTACGTACTGTCGGGCAATTCGTTATCCTTTGGAAGCTTCTTCTTCAATATTTTCAGTAGCTTTTCAAATCCTTTGTCAGGCACAACATTCTCTGCCTTCCACTGCAGCAATTCCAGTACGGTACCGAGCTTTGTGTTGCCATCTTCGCAATTGGAGTACAACCCTTTTTTGTGATCCTCTAACATGTGATCGAACTTCAGTTTCTCCTTTTCACTTTCGCACTTTTCCCTTGCATCAATAATAACCCGGCGGAGATCATCATCGGGCACATCATCTGGTTCCTCTTGATCTTCAGCTTCCTCTTGATCTTCAGCTTCCTCTTGATCTTCAGCTTCCCCCGTTGCAACATCACCGTATTCAGGGGGCACATAGTTGTCATCGTCCTCTTCTTCTTCGCTGTCTTCCATCATAACCCCTATTTCTCCGTGCTTCGTCCAAACATTATAGTGTGGCATGAAACCCTTATAAAGCAGGTGGGTGTGAAGGATTTTCTTGTCAGAGTAAGACCTTGTATTCCCACAATCAAGGCATGGACAACACATAAAACCATTCTGCTTGTTTGCCTCAACCACTTCGAGAAATTTATGCACGCCCTTAATGTATTCGGAGGTGTGTCTGTCACCTTACATCCATTGCTGGTTCATCTGCGTGCATTATATATAATTATGTGTGTCAAAAGTAAGAAATTAGACAAGTATCTATCTAAAGTAAGATTTTTTTTCTTTCAGAAAGAAGATAAGAACAAGAGGCTCACCACGGTGGTGCCGGCGACGAGATCGGCGCGGGCGATCGACGGCGGTGAACACGAGGACGGGGCGTGACGGACCGCTAAACCTAGACAATTCTCAGAAAAAATAGAGCTCGAAGGTCGAGCTTCGAGATGAGAAAGCTTAACTAGTGTGGCTTGGGCATTTCATCGAACACCTCACATGCATAAGAGGTGAGCTAGAGCACCCAAATGCCCTTCCTCGCCGCCAGCAAAAAACAGAGCACTATGGAGTGCTCTGCTCGCCGGCGATGGGGTATATATAGGCAACTCATTTGTCCCGGTTTGTAGCTGGAACCGGGACTAAAGCCCAGCCTTCTGTCGCGGTTCGAGCCAAGAACCGGGACCAATGTTTGTGGGCCAGGAGCGAGGCCCATTAATCCCGGTTCGTGTCTAGAACCGGGAAAAGTGGGTCCATACGAACCGGGACCAATGCCCACGAGGCTCCGACCGACCCCCCTGGGCTAAAGAACCGGGACGAATGCATCCATTGGTCCCGATTTGTGACAGAATCGGGACTAATGGGCTGGCCAGGCCCGAACAAAACCTCCTTTTTCTACTAGTGGTAGGTTCGTCGACCGCGACCCTCAAGTATCCTATGATAATTTCTTGCCCCTGAAACTCCCAGTGTTAATTTCATTATCATCTACCTTCTACCGCCTGTCAATGGTCGTGCGTATGTGCACACGTAGCTCTATCGATCTACCCCGGCCCGAAAGGGACTTGAGCTCACTAGGATCGGAGGTGAAGCGTATGGGCGAAGCAAAGGTTTTCTTTACTTGGAAGGCTGCCGCAGTCATATTTTACCAAGAGAAGAAAGACAGTGAACGTCAAGGTAGCTATCAAGCCGGTTACTTGTGACAATATGATATGCAAGGGGACTAGTTAATTGATTCGAATGAACTGTGGTAGAAACTCTTGCAGGCTGCACGTACGCATAGCCTTGCCTTCATGCGTATCTATGGCGCCTACGAATTAGAAACACTTGAGTGTTCATTTCCTGGAAAGTCCATGGCAAGAGTGTACTACTGTATTAACTTTTACGTTATTATTAGTATGCTGTACATGTACTCCATTTAGAACAGATAATGGCTTCTCTCGTAGGATTGCATATCGCAAGCCTGTATATTCTTTGGTTAGTCTCTTACCCTGTAACATTCAATGTTTTCGCTATCGATCTTCGCCTGTCAATTCAGCTCACTGGTCATATACATGCATAGTTAGTATCGTAGTTTACTTTAGTTTGGTTCTGAGTGATAGACAATTAATGATAGCTTGAAGCCGACTAGCCGAGGATGACTTGAGCTCACTTATAAATAAAAGGTTGTTACTAGAAAGGCTGCTGCAGTAATCTTTTACTATGAAGGGAAAAGGACAGTGAAGATCAGAGTTGCTATCAAGCAGATAATATGCAAGGGACTGGATAATTCGAACGTAGTTTTGTAAAAAACCTCCAAGCTACTCCCACCGTTCCTAAATATAAGTCTTTTTAGAGATTTGAATTTGGACTACACACAAATGAACATAGACGTATTGACTATTTTAGAATATAGATTAGTTCATATTAGAATCTTTAAAAGGACTTATATTTAGAAAGGAAGGGAGTAGAAAATATCCACCCAAGCTACACCTATGTTATACCTCCAGGGTTTTGTGGAGCGACGGAGTTTCAACGAAATTGAGAAACTAAACTAAACGGGTCTGGGCCTTCTGTACCTCTAGCTCCGCTGTGTATCTCCGTCTGAGCGGCTCTACCGAAGTAAGAAGGCTTAGGCCTTGTACAATGAAAGGTGCTTAGGAGAGGTGCTTAGAGAAATAAACCAGACTTTTCTTAAGCACCGGTGCTTATTTATACGGGATAGACGCTTAACTAAGCGTCTCTTCTATAGAAATAGGCATCGGTGCTTTAGAAAAATCCGGTTTATTTTTCTAAGCACCTCCCTAAGCATCTCCCATTGTACAAGGCCTTACAGCACTTAACGGATCTCCAGGGTAAAGAAAAACCAGGTCTATATTTGTTTCTTAGAAAAAAATAGGGGGGGCATCCCTCTAGCTGCATGATTCGCTAATAATTCTCATCAAGATGAGAATTAGCAAAATCTCATCTTACGCATATGTCATTGATTTTATGTGGACATTCGCTAATATTTTTGTCGATCGACGCAAGTAAACACCAGGGATACCACATGTGTTGTGTTTACTTGCTGGTGTTCCCTTTGTCTTCTTTCTTTTCCTTTTTCCTTTTTTTCTTAAATTCTTGATTTTCTAAATTGAGATTTTTTTTTCAAAATTGCATTTTTTTTCAAATCCTGCAATTTTTTTAAAAATTGAATGCTTGAATTATTTTAAACTATATAAAACCGGTGGCCATCTTTTAGGAAATAGCAAACGAAAAAAAGAACCTTGTGAACCAGATTTTGTAAAGAAAAAAGATCACGAATTTTGAAAACAGCTTTAGGGTTTAGAAAAAGTTCAACGATTTTGAAAAGAAGTTCACGGATTTTGAAAAGATAAGTCCACGGATTTGAAAAGTCCACAAGTTTTGTAAAAAGGTTCATGAATTGAAAAACTTTCACGCAGTAGATAAAAATGAAAAAACTTTGTATAAGGAGCTTCCACGAACATAATAAAGAAGAAAAGAAGAAAAAGGAATAATGTATTTACAAGAGGTTAGGCGACCTGGTTGGTTAGTACAGTATGCGCCAAAAAAGGAGGTCGGGAGTTCTAATCACCTTGTGCACACCTTTTTTTTAGCTGTGTAACAGAAAAAAAAGTTGAGCTGACAAACAAATGACAAATGGGCTGGCCCAACCCGGAGGACAGGTGCGCTCCGTGATCAACACTTCCGCTCCTAGGCCCACCAGCTAGACGAATCCCGGTTGACATTTGCGATGTCATCGTTTTTATGCCTCAAACATTGCCAGGGTTCGATTTAGATCAGAACTGCACAGTCCAACGTGCAATCGATAGGGATTATGACTTGGGGTTCGTTTTGCCCAAACTCTACGAATTCAGAGTTTAAAATTGAACTTTTCCCGCAAAAACAGTGCTCACAAGTTATGTATCAACTCAAGTCTGTAGATAATTGAACCAAACTAAAACTAAAGTATGGTCCCCGCAATTGTAAGTAGCCAGAACAAGAAACCAAGAGACGGGAGAACTAAAAGCAAACTATGGTTTTAGCATTGCATGCAACAACAACCGGAGACCATGGAATTTTTACCCTTCTTTCTATCGGGCAACTGCACCATCTTTGTTCTTCATCAGCACCGCCGGGCGCCGGCTACCAACACATGATGGACCGAGAGTTGAGACAGGAGTCAAGACTCGCGGCATGCTTCGGGTTTTAGGGGCTTAGCTTCATGGAGATGATGGCTTGTAAGTGGCAGCTTGAGCGGAGAAAAGCATATCAACCATGCACGGGATATCCCATGCATGATGCAGCCCTTGATCTAGTTGGAGATTTAATTACATGCATATGCGTCTCCACTTCCTCCATCAATGCTGGCAGCTTTTTCCGTAGCTAGCTTTGTGCGGTCTATGCCATGTTCTACCCACCCATGTTCTTCCCATCTTATTTTCAAGTTTGAATTCATTTTATCTTTTGAACCGAGAGTCTAGTTCATAAATGTTTCGAATATTTGTGTAAAACTTTATGTGACAAAGTGATGCACTCCAGAACATGAAAAACCCTACTATAACTTCATAAGAATACATGTTAAATACAAACTCGTAATATTATTTTTGAAACAAATTTACCAAGTGCTACCAAGATCCCTGACATTGGGACGCAATAAATTCATATGTAACATTTCGATACATTATGCTAGACAAATGTCTATAATTTTGTGTGGTTTCATTAAGTCTCATTATGTTTTAAGATTCAAAAATCATTTTTCTTGAAATATATTCAACAATGGTCTCATTAAGTAGCTCTTGTCGCCAAGAACCCAAATAAGCAAAGATATCAAAAATCGTACTTTTAACCCAAAAAATATATGAACATGAAAATCAAATAAAAAAGAATGGAGTGGTTGAGTGAAAAGAGAGAAGTGGAACGGGATATACTGTGTATAGTAGTACACAACAACAGTGTATGTGTCAGAAAGATGCATGCACGAGATATCCCGTGCACAGTACAAAATCCGTTCTCAGCTTCAGCGGTGCTGTTAGGCACTTAGGCCTACAATTTTCCGCAACTTGATGCATACACGGCGGTCTCTGGACCTTGAGGCAAATTTGATAAATTTGACCTGTGAATGAAATCAAATCACAGAATGAACTGCTCGTGAAACTATTTCACGCGGCTGATCTTTTCGTGTGACACCCGACACGAAGGCGTCACACTACATTGTACAACGCCTCACAGATAGGCGCTACACGCCTGGCCAACGTTGCACCCCAAACTGCCTAAAAATTGCTAAGTCATTGTGCAGAGCCTACGAGCTAGGCGCTACACTGTATAGTGTGACGCCTAGCTCTCAGGCGCTGCACTAGTGGTTGCACTACAAAATGAAGCAACCACTAGTGCAACGCCTAGAAGCTAGGCGCTACACTGTATAGTGTGGCACCTAGCTCTCAGGCACTGCACACTGACTTAGTAATTTTTGGATCTCATGGGTGCGACGCTGCCCAGGCGTGTAGCGCCTATCTGCGAGGCGTTGCACAGTGTAGTGTGACGCCTTCTTGTCGGGCGTCACACAAAAAGGTCAGCCGCGTGAAATAGTTTTACGGGCAGTTCATTCTGTGATTTGATTTTGTTCATAGGTCAAATTTGTTAATTTTGCTGGACCTGGACCTGGATTTTTTTTTTGAAAGGTGGACCTGGATGTTGGTTGGCTCAGGAGCTAAAGTAAAGTCGGACATTGCTGGAATTTCGGCACGCGCATTGCATCACACGGTGGAGGATGGAGTCGCAGCTGATGTCGGGCTCGCCATGGACCGCTGCTTCACGCTTGCGTAGCTGCTAGTTAGACCGTCCCCTCCAGCTGGACCCTTGCTGCCGGTGCCGGTTGGGCTAGGCTTTCCACGTACTCTTGCGCGAGAGCATGAGGAGGACGAAGCGTGGCGCGAGCGGGCGACGGGCGTCCGTCCGTCCGCGGGGTCGAACGCGCTTTGTCGTAGCACACATGCTGATACATGCATGGGCCCGCGACATTGACGGCAAACGCGGACCGCTTGGATCTGGCTCTCGGAAGCGGCAACGACACGCGTGTCAATTCGGCCGTTTGGGGTTGAGCTGACCTGGATCAGGGGCTCAGGGCTATCCTCGTGGGTCTGTTTTTTCTTTTTTCTTTTAATAACACAGTCGAGACGAAATCGTTCATACGTACACGTATACACTCATCTTTATGAACGTACACGCACTTCTTCTATAAATATTTTTAAAGACTAAGCCGGCATGTCATATTCAGATTTACAAAATCGTCGTAGGCACCTCGTTATCGACGGAAACGTCTCCTCCCACTGAAATCGCATCGCCGAAAATCCTGAAATAAATCCAGGACTTTAATCCTGATTGGCTAGGGTTATCACTATTCCTCTAACTATCCAACCACAAATTGGTTCACTATCATCGTGGGTTTGTTGAACCGTGCTAGAGGTCTGCAGGATGTTTGCGAAAGTCCGAACGTTCGCCTGTCCAAAAAAAAAAACTGCAACATACCTTGAACTAGTTCACATGTGCATATGTGTGCCTCGCGTGCATGGCAGTGTATGTATGCCATGACGGAAACCGATGTGCATGCCTGTGTGCATGGTGGAAGGCTGCATGGCGTATGATGTACTTCCTTCGTTCCTAAATATATATATTTTAAAGATTTAAACAAGTAACTGTATACGGAGTAAAATAAGTGAATCTAAACTTTAAAATATGTCTATATACATCTGTATATGATAGTTTATTTGAAATCTTTAAAAAAATAAATATTTAGAAACGGAGGAAGTATATGCTTGTGTGCATGGCCTCGATGGGGGAAGCCAAATTTGACGGAAGCGCTGCTGCTGCATGGCGGAAGCTGCGTGGTGATGGCGGAAGCCGAACAATTTTTTAAAATTAAACAGTTGCGGACATTTGAATTATATAGGGTTTGAAGACCGGCTCCCGTATCCATGTCTGGACACCAGTTTAAAATGGTCTGCAGACAAATATCAATGTCCATTTTCAGAAGAAGTTTGTGTTAGAAAATCGTCGGTTCGGATCTTTTTTCCGCCCGGCGGTCACAGGCCGAACCCGGCGCGCTGGGGAGCAGTTGGAGGCTCCAGCGTTAGGGAAAAACACGCCTGGCCCACACCGACAGGGAAAAAGTCAAGGTTTTCTTCCCCCGACTCGCCTCGCACCCTCCGCGCCCTCGGCCACCACTAGCTATATCCCGGCGACGGCCGCCGCCCTACTCCGCTAGATAGCCATTCCCCGCCGGAAAATAGCAGCGCTTCGCCGCGGCAGCCCCTCCCACAGCAGCTGGGCGTTTCCGGCCGCCGTTTCCGGCCGCGGAGGCGCGGTTTAGCGGCGGGTACACGCCCACCGAGCGCAAGGTGTTCGGTGTTTTGCCTGTCTCGGCGATGGACTCGGATGACGAGGAAGAGCTCGCCGCGCTGCTGGAGGAGGAAGCCGCGGCCGACGTCCAGGAAGAAGAGCATCTCATGGTGCTCGCTGCCCTCGCCCAGCTGCTGGCGAGCCATGAAAAGCCGCGGCGAGGTGGCTCGGCGCCGGGGCAGTTGAAAGCAAAGAACCGGCTTCGTCTTGAAGGCTACTGCATGCTCTACTCCGACTACTTCGCCGATGCTCCACTTCACGGCGAGAAAACATTTCGGCGCCGTTATCGGATGAGCCGAAAGCTCTTCCTCAGGATTGTGAATTCCATCCGGGAGTTCGACAACTACTTCAAGTGCAAGATGGATTGCACTGGCGCTCTTGGATTCACCTCCATCCAGAAGTGCACGACAGCGATGAGGATGCTTGCATATGGAGCTCCCGGTGATTCACTCGACGACTATAGGCGCATGGCCGAGTCCACCAGCATAGAGTGTTTCTACAAGTTCTGTCGGGCAGTGGTGGCAGTGTTTGGGCCACAATACTTGAGAACACCCAATTCGGAAGACACTGCTCGGATTCTAGCCCAGAATGTAGCAAGAGGATTTCCTGGGATGCTTGGAAGCATCGACTGCATGCATTGAAAATGGAAGAATTGCCCATTTGGTTACAAAGGCGCCAAAGGCGGTTGCAGTGTGGTGCTTGAGACGGTAGCCACACAAGACCTTTGGATTTGGCACTCCTTCTTTGGTATGCCAGGAACTCACAATGACATCAACGTGCTGCAGTGCTCTCCTGTTTTTGCCAAGCTCATTGAGGGCCATTCTCCTCCGGTGAACTTCCAGATCAATGGGCACCAATACAACAAGGGGTACTACCTAGCAGATGGCATCTATCCGAGATGGTCGACATTTGTGAAGACGATTTTAAATCCTGCGGCAGGAGGCAAGAACGCATGGTTTGCGAAAGTTCAGGAGGCTTGCAGGAAGGATGTCGAGCAGGCATTTGATGTGCTCCAATCTCGATTCGCTGTTATTCGGTACCCCGCTCAGACCTGGTCCAAAGATCAAATGTGGGAGATTATGACTTGCTGTGTCATCTTGCACAACATGATCATCGAGAGCGAGCAAGAAGACCCAGTGTTTGACACCGAACCATACTACAGGCAGGGTCCTCTAGCCAAAGTTGATCACCATCTACCGGCAAATTGGACTGCCTATCTCAGTATGTGTCAGGAGATCCGAGACCCACAGGTGCATCATCAACTGCAGAAAGATCTGATTGAGCACCTATGGAGGCTCAAGGGGGACGCCGTGTGATGAAATACGAGTTTTTATTTGTTGAACTATATAATTTGTATTGAACTATTTGTTGTTGTACTATTTTGTTGAAGTATTTGATTTTTCTGTGATGAAATATGTGATAAGAAATAATTGTGTTGATAATTGAACGCCGAAACACGGCGAAACCACGCCGAATATGGGCCTATTTTTGTCCATATGGGCCCTTTATTCGTCGAAATTGGGCTGCAAAGTGGGCCAATTTCGGCGCCTGGGGGCGAGTTGGGGGCGACGACTGGGCGCAAAACCGCCCCAGCGCCGATTATATCGCCGGCTCGCCCCCAGGGGGCGATTTTTATGCGTCCTGGGGGGCCAACGGCTGGAGATGCTTTTAGCTGATGGACGCTAGGAATACTAAAGGCCCTTCAGTATAAGAATGAAACTATTGTATATATACACTCCTTTTTGTGTATGAGGAAAAGAGAGAGAGAGAGAGAAACACGTAACGATTCATGGCAAGCTCTGGTATGTATGGACAGCAGCCAATAGGTAGCCTTTCTGCGTGTCATAATAAATTTTTGGTAAAGTGTGAGCGGAATGGTCGATGCTCTTGTCATGTCATGGATGTATGCGCACCCCTGCTCTACATTGACACGACTCCGGAAATATCTTGCCGTGTAGCTAGTCAAAAATATCAACTGCCTATATGTTTGAGTTTGACGACGAAAATACCCACAAATTGCACATGCAGTAAACATTTCAGCGCAGCAAATTTGAATAGGATGTGGGTGCAAAATCGCTGGTACTACTCTACTACGTGCAGCAACGTGAAGCCCTTCCACGGACAGTGACGAGATCGAGTACGACCCCGATGCCTCATAAGTGGGTCCCGCCTCCCGCGTACATGCATAGGCCTTGCCGTCGGATCTCCTTCTCTCTCAGCTGGCCTATAAGTACTTTTGTCCTCAGGCAAATCAAACATACCCGCAAACAAACTTGCCACTGGCACCCACCCAGTAGCACTTCTCTACCGTGCCGCCATCTCTCTCTCTTTCTCACGATTCTCATCGACTGAAAGGCGAACCGTAATAAGCATAAGCACCATGGAGTTCGCCGGAGAAGTCGACGACTTCGCTCTCGACCTCATCCGCGAGCACCTCCTCGGCGCCGACGGCGGTGTCCTGGCGACGGCTAACCATGATCAGGGCCCCTTTTGCGACGACGTCACCTTCCCCGTGCTGCCACCTTCCGCGGCCGAACCGGAAGCGTACCTGCAGCAGCCCATGTTCTTCCCGCAGCAGGGGCAGCGGCAGGAGCAGATGCTGGGTTACATGGACCTGACGCACCAGTACGTGAACTCATATCCGGCCGCCCCGGTGGTGTTCCGGGCGCCAGAGCCGGTGATGATACAGTTCGGGGGCGAGCCTTCTCCTGTGAGGGCGCTGTCGTCCACGCTGACCATCTCGGTGCCGCCCCAGGGCACGTTCCGGTGGGTGGGGACGGCTGCCGCCGCAGCGCCAGCGCCGGCGCCGGTCGAGGACCTCCGCAAGTACCGCGGCGTACGGCAGCGGCCATGGGGCAAGTACGCGGCTGAGATCCGCGACCCAAAACGCCGGGGCTCCCGCGTGTGGCTCGGCACCTACGACACCTCCGTGGAGGCCGCGCGTGCCTACGACCGCGCCGCCTTCGGGATGCGCGGCGCCAAGGCCATTCTTAACTTTCCGAACGAGGTCGGCACCCGCGGCGCCGAGCTGTGGGCGCCGCCGCCTTCCGGTCCGGCGTCCCAGACAGCAGGCGCGACGAACAAACGTAAGAGATCACAGGACGAGGACGCTGACGTCGAGGTGACCGGAGTGGTAATAAACAAGGCCGTGAAGGCCGAGGCGCCGTCGCCGTCGTCGGCCCGGGTGTCGTGGGACACGCCCTCGTCCGTGTCGCGGGGGACAGCGTCTTCGACGGTGACGTCGGTGGCCACGACGTCGGAGGGAGGGTTTCCTCGCACGCCGTCGAGCTCGGGCTTGGAGTACTGGGAGGCGCTGATGGGAGGCATGCCGTTGCTGTCGCCCCTGTCGCCACACCCGGCCTTGGGTTTCCCGCAGCTTAGTGTTAGTTAATTGAAGGATGGTTCATTAAGCGATAGAATGTTTCCTGTGTTTGTCAGAAAAACAGAGTAGGCACCCACACACAACACTTGTTGAACACTAGATTTATAATTGAACAAAGTTATTATAATTGAACGTTCCAGCAGAATTCTACCAACATTGTTGGGAGATTGTTAAAAATGATATTATGAGGCTTTTTGAGGCCATGTATGAGGGAACACTTGATGTTCAAAGATTAAATTACGGGATCATTACTTTGATTCCTAAGATCAATGGTGCGAACAAAATTCAACAGTTTAGGCCTATTTGCTTGCTTAGATGCCCATATAAGTTGATCACAAAGGTGTTGGATCACAGAGCAGCCTCCTATGCTGACATCTTGTTTAGCAAGCACCAAAACGCCTTTATTAAACACAGAAATATCATGGATGGGGTGCTTACTTTACATGAAATTCTACATCATACTCATATAAAGAAGAAAGTTGGCATCATTATTAAACTTGATTTCGAGAAAGCTTACGACAAGGTTAACTGGGATTTTTTGCTTAAATGCCTTGAGATTAGAGGCTTTGGTGAAACTTGGTGCGGGTGGATGAAGAAGATCCTCCACAATGGTACGGTTAGTGTGAAACTAAATAATACCTCGGGACCTTATTTTCAGAGCCACAAAGGGGTGCGGCAAGGAGATCCCGTGTCCCCTTTCTTGTTTAATATTGCTGCTGAGTGCTTGTGTAAGATGGTTCTACAAGCACAAGCAAACGGGCTGATTGATGGGTTGGCCTCGGATTTGGTAGATAAGGGAGTGGCCATTCTGCAATATGCAGACGACACAATCCTGTGCATTGATCACAACCCTGAAAAAGCACTCAACATGAAACTGTTGATGTATATGTTCAAACTTATGTTAGGGTTGAAAATTAACTTTCAGAAAAGCGAGATTCTTAGTGTGGGAGGGGATGAGAACATTTTGAAAGAATATGCTGATATCTTTGGCTGCCAGATTGGGCATTTCCCAATGAAATACCTTGGTGTTCCTATTAGCTATTCAACCCTGAAAGGCGTAGACTGGGAATACCTAGAGGCAAAATTTGTCAAGAGGTGCGAATCTAGATTGGGAAGTAATGCCTCCTCGGGGGGAAGGCTGACTTTATTACATGCTAATATCTCCATCATTGCTTACTATTATATGTCTATGTTCCTTTTGTCTAAAACCATCATAAAGAGGTTGGATAAGCACAGAAGGAAGTTTTTCTGGCAGGTGACTAAGAATAGAAAAAGATATTACCTGGTCAGATGGTCTAGGATCTGTAGATCCAAGGAAAAAGGGGGTTTGGGTGTGAAAGACCTCCGCAAACAAAATATATGCCTGTTGGTGAAATGGTGGTGGAAACTTGAGATGAAACAAGGGCTTTGGCAAGATATTATTAGAGCTAAATATTTGGGTAGAGATACGGTAGCCTCAGTTAAGGGGAGAATCAATGACTCCCCATGCTGGAAGGCCATTATGAAGGTGAAAGATCTGTATATGGCTGGCAGGAAAGTTGTCGTGCATTCTGGCAACATAGCCAGACTATGGACTGATCCAGTTGGCGACCAAGCTCCATTTGCTGAACAATTTCCTCAGCTCTTTGCCATTTGCAATAATACTGATTGTGTCATGAAGGATTGTTTGGATGCTAACCCTGTCACCTTCTTCCGAAGGAGATTGACCTCTGAACTTAACGAGCAATGGAAGAAAATGGTGTTGACGGTTAGGGAAACCTATGTATCTATGGAAAATGATAGTATCAAATGGGGACTGGGTCCAAAGCCCTACTATACCACTAAAGCCTTATATACCTACCTAGAAAGAAACATTGCTGGTTGTGATTACCGCTGGATATGGAAAGCACATATTCCTTTGAAAATTCAAATTTTCATGTGGCAGCTATCGCAAGATGCGGTGCTGACCAGAGATGTGATGAAACGTCGAGGATGGAAGAGGGAACCCAAATGCTCTTTTTGTGGGGAGAGGGAAACCTCCCAGCATCTCTTTTTTACCTGCCCCGTTGCCAGAGTTACCTGGAGAGTGGTTGGGTGTATGTTTGGCACAGACCTGTGCCCTAACAACTTGTGGCAGGCTTTTGTTTGGTGTTATACTTTTTTCCCGGATGGCGATGTCTTTTATACAGTGGGCATTGCAGCTCTATGTTGGGCTATTTGGACCTGCCGCAATCGATCTACTTTTGAGCACATCCCTCTCAAAACCTCATTTGAATGCATTTTTTCTGCATGTGCACTTCTTTGTTACTGGGCAGGACTGATGAAGCAGGAGGATGCGGCGAATCTGAGGGCTGGAGGTGCTCTACTGAAGAACAATGCGTCTCGCATGATGAGGATTTGCGCAACGGCACATCAGGATGGAGGAGTGCACTGAGAGAGAGACCGAGAAGAAGGAAGATGATCTGCTGCGACTTCTGCTTTATCGCTTTTGATTCGAGATACCTCCTGCGTGAGGTTGCTGTGGAGCATGTTGCTCTGATCTGAGTAGTGGCCTTTTGTTAAAAATTGTGAGTTAGATGTTAGGGTCCTGGACTTAAGGTGTCGTCGGGTTTTCGCCCCATGGTGAGTAATCTCGATGGCGAGTGCTCATGGTGGGTTTCCCGGCGATGCTTGAACCCGCTTTCCTCTTTCCCGTCCTATTTGCTGAACTTGGTTGTATTTCCGTTATGTTCAAGTAATGGAAAGGGGATTCGCCCGGTTCAAAAAAAATTGAACAAAGTTATTACATGCGTCTTGCTATCCATGGAAATGTTGCCAAGCTAGTGTTTGATCTATTACATCAGTGCAACAACCACCGTGATAACGGTTTGATGTTCATCGGTTCAAATTGGACAGTCGGCCTTTTCTTTTCGATCGATGTTCCGCAAACAAGATTCTGTTTATTTTTCAGTAATGCTATCAGGTTGATGTTCGTTGGGGAGGGAATGACAATCGAACGTTGTTTGCTGGCAGTTTTAGTTGTGACATGAGATCAAATGATGGCAGTTTCTGCTTGTTATTTTTTGAAAAGGGGGATTCCTCGGCCTCTGCATCAGAACGATGCATATGGCCATCTTATTAAATCAAAAATATAAGTTCCAACAAGGTCTTAAAGTCTCCAACTAAAAAGCGAACAAAGCTCACACAGAGCCAAAATGGGCTAGAAACACAAACTAGCCAAACAAAAGACGCCACATCCGGCTGGCACAAAAAGAGATAGGTAAACTAATTGCCTATCCTATTACATGATTGCCATCCAAACCGGTTGAAGATATCCCGAGCTACCATCTCCCAACGGATAGATCCAGTAACCAAACGCTCCCTGGCCTTCGTCGGAGTGAGTAGCGACCACGAACGGATCAACGTCGTGGCTCTGAAAATAACCTGCAAAAAATGAATGTGTGTTATCCTATTAAAAACCAAGTCATTTCTGCAATTCCAGAGCGCCCACACGAAGGCACAGACTCCTACACGAATATGTTTTGCTAACTCGGGCTGTACCCCGTTAAGCCACGTTCCAAATAACGTGTTGACGGAACTCGGTGGAGTAATATTAAAAGCAATATGGATCGTCCTCCATAAAACTTTAGCTAGCGGGCAATCAAGAAAGAGGCGTTTTATCGTCTCATCCCGATCACAGAAACTAAACCCAGTAGGTCTTGTCCAATTACGCTTTGTTAAGTTGTCCTTGGTTAAAATAACTTGTTTATGGATAAACCACATAAACACTTTGATTTTTAAAGGTACTTTGACAGCCCAAACATGTTTGGAACTAGGGATCGAGCTTGAATTGAAAACATCAACATACATTGATTTAACAGTAAAAACTCCAGACCTAGTGAGCTTCCAGCGTAATTCATCTGGTTGTTGGGAAAGCTGAATGTCCATTAGTCTCCTTACTAGATGTAACCATTCTTTCCAACGATTACCCACTAATGCCCTTCTGAACTGAATATTAAGGGGGATCGATTGTAATACCGTTGCAACAAAAATCTCATGTCTTTGAACTATACGATACAAAGACGAGTATTGGATGGCTAAAGGTGCCTCTCCAAGCCAAGTATCCTCCCAGAATCTCGTACTGGCACCGTCACCAACAATAAACTTTGTCCTATTAAACAAGGAAAGCTTTACTTTCATAATCCCTTTCTAGAAGGGTGAATCAGTCGGTCTTACTGTCACCTGAGACAAAGTTTTGGTTTGAAGATACTTGTTACGGAGGATTTGTGCCCAAGTGGTGTCAGTCCCACTTGATAACTTCCACAACCACTTGCTGAGAAGACATCTGTTCTTAACTTCAAGATTCTCAATACCAAGACCGCCTTGGTCTTTCGGTCTACAGATGATATCCCATTTGGCTAACCGATATTTTCTTTTTAGCTCATACCTTGCCAAAAGAAACATGATCTATAGAAGTCCAGTCTTTTCCTAACTCCAACTGGGACTTTGAAGAAAGACAACAGAAACATAGGCATACTGGTGAGAACCGAATTAATCAGAATTAATCGGCCTCCGTATGACATGAGCTTGCCTTTCCAGCAACTCATCTTCTTTTCAAAATGATCTTCGATACACTTCCACTCTCTGTTTGTCAGCTTACGATGGTGGATTGGTATTCCTAAGTAAGTGAAAGGTAAAGCCCCCAAATCGCACCCAAACAATTGCCTATAAGCCTCTTGTTCATCATTGGCCCTACCAAAGCAGAACAATTCGCTTTTGTGAAAGTTAATTTTTAACCCGGTCAATTGTTCAAATAAGCATAACACCAGCTTCATATTTCTCGCTTTTGCCAAGTCATGCTCCATAAAGATGATTGTATCATCAACGTACTGGAGGATGGACACACCACCATCAACGAGATGGGGTACCAGGCCACCCACTTGACCAGCCTCCTTCGCCCTTCCTATCAGAATTGCCAACATATCCACTACAATGTTGAACAATATAGGGGACATCGGATCCCCTTGCCGCAGGCCCTTTTGTGTCTGGAAATAATGACCGATCTCGTCATTCACTTTGATTCCAACACTCCTTTTTTGCGTATATGATTCCACCCGGCGTCACCAGATTTCATCAAAGCCTTTCATACGCAACGCCTGTTGTAGGAATGGCCATTTTACTTTATCGTACGCTTTCTCGAAATCCACCTTAAAGATGACTCCATCCAATTTTTTCGAGTGGATTTCATGGAGCGTTTCATGCAGGACCACCACCCCTTCTAGGATGTTTCTGTCTGGCATGAACGCAGTTTGGGAATGCTGCACCACAGAATGCGCAATCTGCGTGAGCCGATTAGTCCCAACCTTGGTGAAAATTTTGAAACTAACATTGAGAAGGCAGATTGGCCTAAACTGCTCGATTCTCACAACATCCATTTTCTTAGGAAGCAATGTTATTGTTCCAAAATTTAAGTGAAATAACTGAAGCTGCCCAGAGAAAAGATCGTGGAACATTGGAATTAGATCCCCCTTAATAATGTGCCAACATCTTTTGTAAAACTCCATCGGGAATCCATCAGGCCCGGGAGCCTTATTGTTTTTCATCTGCGCTATAGCATCAAACACCTCCTTCTCCGAGAAAGGAGCAACTAGAACATTATTATCCTGAGCAGTTAGTTGAGTGATACGTCTCCAACGTATATATAATTTTTGATTGCTCCATGCTATATTATCTACTGTTTTGGACATTATTGGGCTTTATTATCCACTTTTATATTATTTTTGGGACTAACCTATTAACCGAAGGCCCAGCCCAGAATTGCTGTTTTTTGCCTGTTTTAGGGTTTCGAAGAAAAGGAATATCAAACGGAGTCCAAACGGAATGATACCTTTGGGAATGTGATTTTCTCACCGAATACAACTCACGAGACCTGGACCCTACGTCAAGCCAACTAACAGGAGGCCACGAGGTAGGGGGCAAGCCTACCCCCCAGGCGCGCCCTCCACCCTCGTGGGCCCCCTGTTGCTCCACCAACGTACTTCTTCCTCCTATATATATATATCCACGTACCCCCAAACAATCAGAACATGAGCCAAAACCCTAACTCCACCGCCGTAACTTTCTGTATCCACGAGATCCCATCTTGGGGCCTGTTTCGGAGCTCCGCCGGATGGGGCATCGATCACGGAGGGCTTCTACATCAACACCATAGCCTCTCCGATGAAGTGTGAGTAGTTTACTTCAGACCTACGGGTCCATAGTTAGTTGCTAGATGGCTTCTTCTCTCTTTTTGGATCTCAATACAATGTTCTCCCCCTCTCTTGCGGAGATCTATTCAATATAATCTTCTTTTTGCGGTGTGTTTGTTGAGACCGATGAATTGTGGGTTTATGATCCAGTCTATCTATGAATAATATTTGAATCTTCTCTGAATTCTTTTATGTATGATTGGTTATCTTTGCAAGTCTCTTCGAATTATCAGTTTGGTTTGGCCTACTAGATTGATCTTTCTTACAATGGGAGAAGTGCTTAGCTTTGGGTTCAATCTTGCGGTGTCCTTTCTCGGTGACAGTAAGGGCAGCAAGGCACGTATTTGTATTGTTGCCATCGAGGATAACAAGATGGGGTTTTCTTCATATTGCATGAGTCTATCCCTCTACATCATGTCAACTTGTTTAAGGGTTACTCTATTTTTAACTTAATACTCTAGATGCATGTTGGATAGCGGTCGATGAGTGGAGTAATAGTAGTAGATGCAGGCAGGAGTCGGTCTACTTGTCTCGGACGTGATGCCTATATACATGATCATACCTAGATAATCTCATAACTATGCTCAATTCTGTCAATTGCTCAACAGTAATTTGTTCACCCACCGTAGAATACTTATGCTCTCGAGAGAAGCCACTAGTGAAACCTATGGCCCCGGGTCTATCTTTATCATATCAATCTCCTACTACCTAGTTATTTACTTTGCTATTTACTTTCCCATTATTTTACATTGCATCTTTATCATAAAAATACCAAAAATCTTATCTTATCATATCTATCAGATCTCACTCTCGTAAGTGGCCCTATAGGGATTGACAACCCCTATTTGCGTTGGTTGCGAGGATTTATTTGTTTTGTGCAGGTACGAGGGACTCGCGCGTAGCCTCCTACTGGATTGATACATTGGTTCTCAAAAACTGAGGGAAATACTTACGCTACTTTGCTGCATCATCCCTTCCTCTTCGTGGAAAACCAACGCAATGCTAAAAGAGGTAGCATTGAGGCACATACTCAATCCTGGACTCATCGAGGGATACACAACTGTCCTCCGGAGGTCCAAATAACTGCTTGTAACATTCGATGATGTACATTATCAGGTTGTCCTGCCCTACAATCGTTCCTTCATCTTGCTCAAGCTGAAAGATTCTCTTCTTTCTATGCTTGCCATTAGCAATCAAGTGAAAGAATTGAGTGTTTGCGTCCCCCTGGACCACTCTGCGAACCTTAGCCCGCAACACCCACTTCAATTCTTCTTCGCGGAGAAGTTCTTTCAACCTCATCTCCGCATCTAGCTTAATCTGTAGCTCTGCAGATTGCAAAATCGTGGATTCGGCTTTTATATCTAGGGACTGAATCAGAGAAAGGAGTCTTTCCTTTTCAACTTTATAAACACCACTAAGGTGTTTAGCCCATCCCCATAGGAAACTTCTCAAATGCCTAATCTTGTTCTGCCAATGCTGGATAGAGGTCGTACCTCCTGCATCTTTAGCCCATTCCCTGGCAACTAGATCCAAGAAACCTTCTCGTTCAAACCATGCAAGTTCGAACGAAAAGGTGTTTTTGTTTCCCACGTGGTTTGGCTCACCTGAGTCCACAAATAAAGGTGTGTGATCCGATATTCCCCGCGAGAGAGCCTGGACCGTGACGAGAGGAAACTTCTGTTCCCACTCAACACTCGCTAGAACTCGATCCAGCTTCTCATACGTTGGGTTTGGCAAAGCGTTAGCCCAGGTAAACTTTCTACCAGAAAGCTCTATCTCTCTCAGATCCAAGCTTTCAATAATGGTATTGAACATAAACGACCATCTGCCGTCAAAATTATCATTATTCTTTTCCTCTCTCCTCCTTATGATGTTGAAGTCCCCTCCAACCAAAATTGGGAGCTGCTCGGATCCACATATTCGAACCAGGTCCGCCAAAAACTCTGGTTTAAGCTCGGGTTGTGCGGCACCATACACCGCCACCAAAGGCCAGTTAAACCCATTAGCTTTGGACCTGACCCGAAATTTAACCGCGAAGTCACCCATTGCCACACTTAGGACTTCCAGTGAATCGCATCTCACTCCAAGCAAGATCCCACCCGATCTTCCTCTCGAAGGATGGCAATGCCAATCAAAATCGACACCACCTGATAAAGTGTTGAGAAACTGGGGCGTAAAATTATCCCTACCAGTTTCAGACAGAGCAATGAAATCTAATCGATGCTCAAGAGACGCCTCAACAAGAAACCTTCTTTTAGCCAAGTCCTTCAGACCTCTGCTATTCCCAAAGATTCCTTTCATAAGTCATCGTGAATTTTTTTGACCTTTTGAATCCTAGCACTCCTACGAACCGCGAAAGCAGGATAAACCTTTCGCTTCCACTTGCGCTTAGGTTTACTATGGTCCTCCTCCCGGTCCTCATAACCGGGGTTAGTTGGTCTTGCTACTGCATCCTCTAGAACTATATCCTCTTCCTCAGATTCAAGAGTGGATGGTGCAAGATCCGCACAAAAATTATCTAGCACTCTTACCCCTAACGCATCAATCTCTGCATCATTCATAGGTTTTACTACTGCTAAGTTTCAAATTGTTTCTACAGCGCGTTCCGCTTCCAAATCTACAAGATCATTAACCGAGTTAGAAATTTCACTATTAGTACTCCCTAGCAAAACTCTTAATTGGTTGGCATTATTAATAATTTCATCTTTAGAAAAATGCAATATAGAATTAGACATGTTGTCTGACATACCAGTGGTGACCTCAATGTCACGAAGCTTGGTCGCCCTCATAGCGCACCTCTGCTGCATGTCGTCAACCTCAGGGTGGTCCTGGAGACGAGAGCTCATCCGTCGCCCCGCAGAAACCGGGTCGGGGATCCCACCAAAGGCAATGACCTCCTCCCGGGTAGAACCTCGCGCTGAAGAGTCAGCCAAGGATACCGGAGGAGGCGGCGGATGACACCCAAGCCCCACGGACGGGAAACCGGGGGAGGGAGGCGCGGGCGCCGCCTGCCCGAGCACTCCCCCACCCCAACCCTCTGGCCGGAGGGCGTCGCTGTCTGACACGTCCATTTTACATCATGCTTTTATATCGATATTTATCGCATTATGGACTGTTATTTCACTTTATGTCACAATACTTATGGTTATTCTCTCTTATTTTACAAGGTTTACACAAGGAAGGAGAATGCCGGCAGCTGGAGTTCTGGTCTAGAAAAGGAGCAAATATTAGAGACCTATTCCGCACAACTCCAAAAGTCCTGAAACTCCACAGAACGTCTTAAAAGAAATAAAGAAAAATCCACGCCAAAGATGAATGCCAGGGGGCCCACACCCTGCTCACGAGGTTGGGGGGGCGCCCCCTAGGGCGTGCCCCCTATCTCGTGGGCCCCTGGTGGCTCTCCGATGCCCATCTTCTCCTATATGAGGTCTTTCGATGAGAAAAAAATAAGAAGGAACTTTTCGGGACGAGACTCCGCCGCACGAGGCGGAACCTTGGCGGATCCAATCTAGAGCTCCGGCAGAGCTGTTCTGCCGGGGAAACTTCCCTCCCGGAGGGGGAAATCATCACCATCGTCATCACCAACGCTCCTCTCATCGGGAGAGGGAAATCTCCATCAACATCTTCACCAGCACCATCTCATCTCCAAACCCTAGTTCATCTCTTGTATCCAATTCTTGTCTCAAAGTCCGGGATTGGTGCTAGTAGGTTGCTAGTAGTGTTGATTACTCCTTGTAGTTGATGCTTGTTGGTTTAATTGGTGGAAGATCATATGTTTAGATCCTATATGCATATTATTACCCCTCTGGTTATGAACATGAATATGCTTTGTGAGTAATTACGTTCGTTCCTGAGGACAATGGAGAAGTCTTGCTATGAGTAGTCATGTGAATTGATATTCGTTTGATATTTTGATAAGATGTATGTTGTCTAGCCTCTAGTGGTGTTATGTGAACGTCGACTACATAACACTTCACCATTATTTAGGCCTAGAGGAAGGCATTGGGAAGTAATAAGTACATGATGGGTTACTAGAGTGATAGAAGCTTAAACCCTAGTTTATGCGTTGCTTCGTAAGGGGCTGATTTGGATCCATATGTTTCATGCTATGGTTAGGTTTACCTTAATACTTATGTTGTAGTTGTGGATGCTTGAAATAGAGGTTAATCATAAGTGGGATGCTTGTTCAAGTAAGAACAACACCCAAGCACCGGTCCACCCACATATCAAATTATCAAAGTATCGAACGCGAATCATATGAACGTGATGAAAACTAGCTTGACGATATTCCCATGTGTCCTCGGGAGCTCTTTTCCTATTATAAGAGTTTGTTCCGGCTTGTCCTTTGCTACAAAAGGATTGGGCCACCTTGCTGCACTTTGTTTACTTCTTTTACTTGTTGCTCGTTACAATTTATCCTATCACACAACTATCTGTTACCACTTATTTCAGTACTTGCAGAGAATACCTTGCTGAAAACCGCTTATCATTTCCTTCTGCTCCTCGTTGGGTTCGACACTCTTACTTATCGAAAGGACTTCGTTCCCTTATACTTGTGGGTCATCAAGAATCTTTTCTGGCGCTGTTGCCAGGGAGTGTAGCGCCTTTGGTAGGTGGAATTTGGTAAGGAAAAATTTATATAGTGTGCTGAAATTTATTGTCACTTGTTACTATGGAAAGTAATTCTTTGAGGGGCTTGTTCGGGGTATCTTCACCCCGTCCAGTAGAGCAAATAGTTTCTCCTCAACCTACTGAACCTATTGAAAATGAAACTCTTTTTGAATTTCCTGCGGCTATGATGGAAAAACTGCTAGCTACCCCTTTTACAGGAGATGGAACAAAGCATCCCGATGAGCACTTAATATATGTGGATGAAGTTTGTGGATTATTTAAGCTTGCAGGTATACCCGATGATGTTGCTAAGAAGAAGGTCTTCCCTTTATCTTTGAAGGGAGACGCATTGATATGGTATAGGCTATGTGATGATATGAGATTCTGGGACTATAAAAGATTGAAGTTGGAATTTCATCAAAAGTATTACCCTATGCATCTTGTTCATCATGATCGCAATTACATATATAATTTCTGGCCTCGCGAAGGAGAAAGCATCGCTCAAGCTTGGGGGAGGCTTAAATCAATGTTATATTCATGCCCCAATCATGAGCTCCCGAGAGAAATAATCATGCAAAGTTTTTATGCTCGGCTTTCTGAAAACAATCGCAACATGCTCGATACTTCTTGTGCTGGCTCTTTTATGATGAAGACTATTGAATTCAGATGGAATTTATTGGATAGAATTAAACACAACTCTGAAGATTGGGACCTCGACGAAGGTAAGGAGTCAGGTATGACACCTAAGTTTGATTGTGTTAAATCTTTCATGGATACCGATATTTTCCATAAGTTTAGCACTAAATATGGACTTGACTCTGAGATAGTAGCTTCTTTCTGGGAATCTTTTGCTACTTATGTTGATCTCCCTAAGGAGAAATGGTTTAAATATCATCCTCCCATAGAAGTAAAAGTAGCTGCACCTATTAAAGTTGAAGAAAAGACTGTCACTTATAATGATCCTATTGTTCCTACTTCTTATATTGAGAAACCACCTTTCCCTGTTAGAATAATGGATCATGCTAAAGCTTCAACTGTTGTTCGTACAAGCAATATTAGAACTTATACACCTCCTGAACAAGTTAAAGTAGAACCTAATATTGCTATTGTCAAAGATCTCTTGTCTAATAATATTGATGGGCATGTTATTCAGTTCGAAGGTGAAACTGCTAGAATTGCTAAACCTTGTGCTAAAGATAAACATAGACCCGTGATAGGCGTGCCTGTTATTTCTGTTAAAATAGGAGATCATTGTTATCATGGCTTATATGATATGGGTGCTAGTGCTAGTGTTATACCGCATACTTTATATGAAGAAATTAAGAATGAAATTGCACCTGCTGAGTTAGAAGATATTGATGTCACAATTAAACTTGCCAATAGAGATACTATTTCAGCAATGAGAATTGTTAGAGATGTTGAAGTCTTGTGTGGGAAAACTAAATATCCTGCTGATTTTCTTGTTCTTCGTTCCCCACAAGATAGTTTTTGTCCCACTATATTTGGTAGACCCTTCTTAAATACTGTCAATGCTACCATAGATTGCACAAAGAATGTTGCTACTGTTGGCTTGGATGATATGGTTCATGAGTTTAATTTCTCTAAATTTAGTAAACAACATCGTGAGGAAGAATTACCTAGTAAGGATGAAATTATTGGTATTGCTTCTATTGCAGTACCTCCTAGTGATCCTTTAGAACACTATTTGCTAGACCATGAAAATGATATGTTCATGAATGAAAGAAGGGAAATAGATGAAGTATTCTTTAAACAGGAACCTATTCTGAAACACAATTTGCCTGTTGAAATCCTAGGGGATCCTCCTCCACCCAAGGGTGATCCCATGTTTGAGCTTAAACCTTTGCCTGATAATCTTAAATATGCTTATCTTGATGAAAAGAAGATATATCCTGTTATTATTAGTGCTAACCTTTCAGAGCATGAAGAAGAAAGATTATTGAAAACTCTAAAGAAGCATCATGCTGCTATTGGATATACTCTTGATGATCTTAAGGGCATTAGTCCCACTCTATGTCAACATAAAATAAATTTGGAAGCAGATGCCAAACCAGTTCGTGATCCTTAACGACGTCTGAATCCTAAAATGAAAGAAGTGGTAAGAAAAGAAATACTAAAGCTTCTGGAGGCAGGTATAATCTATCCCGTTGCTGATAGGGAGTGGGTAAGTCCTGTCCATTGTGTCCCTAAGAAGGGAGGTATTACTGTTGTTCCTAATGATAAAGATGAATTGATTCCACAAAGAATTATCACAGGTTATAGGATGGTAATTAATTTCCGCAAATTAAATAAAGCTACTAAGAAAGATCATTACCCCTTAACTTTTATTGATCAAATGCTAGAAAGATTATGCAAACACACACACTATTGCTTTCTAGATGGTTATTCTGGTTTCTCACAAATACCTGTGTCGGCTAAAGATCAATCAAAGACTACTTTTACATGCCCTTTTGGTACTTTTGCTTATAGACGTATGCCTTTTGGTTTATGTAATGCACCTGCTACCTTTCAAAGATGCATGATGGCTATATTCTCTGACTTTTGTGAAAAGATTTGTGAGGTTTTCATGGACGACTTTTCCGTCTATGGTTCCGCTTTTGATGATTGCTTGAGCAATCTTAATCGAGTTTTGTAGAGATGTGAAGAAACTAATCTTGTCTTGAACTGGGAAAAGTGCCACTTTATGGTTAATGAAGGTATTGTCTTGGGGCATAAAGTTTCTGAAAGAGGTATTGAAGTTGATAAAGCCAAGGTTGATGCTATTGAAAAGATGCCATGTCCCAAGGACATCAAAGGTATAAGAAGTTTCCTTGGTCACGCCGGATTTTATAGGAGGTTTATTAAGGACTTCTCAAAAATTTCTCGGCCTCTGACTAATTTATTGCAAAAAGATATACCATTTGTCTTTGATGATGATTGTGTAGAAGCATTTGAAATACTTAAGAAAGCATTAGTCTCTGCACCTATTGTTCAGCCACCTGATTGGAATTTACACTTTGAAATTATGTGTGATGCTAGTGATTATGCTGTAGGTGCTGTTCTAGGGCAAAGAGTTGATAAGAAATTAAATGTTATTCATTATGCAAGTAAGACTCTAGACAACGCTCAAAGAAATTATGCTACTACTGAAAAAGAACTTTTAGCAGTTGTAGTTGCTTGTGATAAGTTCAGATCTTATATTGTTGATTCTAAAGTAACTATTCAAACTGATCATGCTGCTATTAAATATCTTATGGAAAAGAAAGATGCTAAACCTAGACTTATTAGATGGGTTCTCTTGATACAAGAATTTGATTTGCATATTGTTGATAGAAAGGGAGCTGAGAACCCCGTTGCAGACAACTTATCTAGGTTAGAAAATATTCTTGATGACCCACTACCTATTAATGATGACTTTCCTGATGAACAACTAAATGTTATAAGTGAAGGAAATATGCCCTAGAGGCAATAATAAAGTTATTATTTATTTCCTTATATCATGATAAATGTTTACTATTCATGTTAGAATTGTATTAACCGGAAACATAATACATGTGTGAATACATAGACAAACTTAGTGTCACTAGTATGCCTCTACTTGACTAGCTCGTTAATCAAAGATGGTTATGTTTCCTAACCATGAACAAAGTGTTGTTATTTGATTAACGAGGTCACATTATTAGTTGAATGATCTGATTGACATGACCCATTCCATTAGCTTAGCACCCGATCGTTTAGTATGTTGCTATTGCTTTCTTCATGACATATACATGTTCCTATGACTATGAGATTATGCAACTCCCGTTTGCCGGAGGAACACTTTGGGTGCTACCAAACGTCACAACGTAACTGGGTGATTATAAAGGAGCATTATAGGTGTCTCCAAAGGTAGATGTTGGGTTGCCGTATTTCGAGATTAGGATTTGTCACTCCGATTGTCGGAGAGGTATCTCTGGGCCCTCTCGGTAATGCACATCACTTAAGCCTTGCAAGCATTGCAACTAAATGAGTTAGTTGCGGGATGATGTATTACAGAACGAGTAAAGAGACTTGCCGGTAACGAGGTTGAACTAGGTATTGGATAGCGACGATCGAATCTCGGACAAGTAACATACCGATGACAAAGGGAACAACGTATGTTGTTATGCGGTCTGACCGATAAAGATCTTCATAGAATATGTAGGAGCCAATATGGGCGTCCAGGTCCCGCTATTGGTTATTGACCGGAGACATGTCTCGGTCATGTCTACATTGTTCTCGAACCCGTAGGGTCCGCACCCTTAAGGTTACGATGACAGTTATATTATGAGTTTATGCATTTTGATGTACCGAAGGTTGTACGGAGTCCCAGATGTGATCACGGACATGACGAGGAGTCTTGAAATGGTCGATACATAAAGATTGATATATTGGAAGCCTATGTTTGGATATCGGAAGTGTTCCGGGTGAAATCGGGATTTTACCGGAGTACCGGGAGGGTTACCGGAACCCCCCAGGAGCTAAATGGGCCATGATGGGCCTTAGTGGAAAAGAGAAGAGGCAGCCCTACATGGGCTGCGCGCCTCCCCCTTCCCCTAGTCCTATTAGGACTAGGAGAGGTGGCCGGCCCCCTCCCTCTCTTTTCCCCCTCCGTGAATCCTATTCCAACTAGGATTGGGGGGGGGGGGGAATCCTACTCCCAGAGGGAGTAGAACTCTCCTGGCGCGCCAAGCTTGGCCGGCCAGCCTCCCCCCTATAGTCCTTTATATACTGAGGTAGAGGCACCCTAGAACACACAAGTTGATCCACGTGATCTATTCCTTAGCCGTGTGCGGTGCCCCCAGCCACCATATTCCTCGATAATACTGTAGCGGAGTTTAGGCGAAGCCCTGCTGCTGTAGTGCATCAAGATCATCACCACGCCGTCGTGCTGACGGAACTCTTCCCCGACACTTTGCTTGATCGGAGTCCGGGGATCGTCATCGAGCTGAACGTGTGCTCGAACTCGGAGGTGCCGTAGTTTCGGTACTTGATCGGTTGGATCGTGAAGACGTACGACTACTTCCTCTACGTTGCATCAACGCTTCCGCAGTCGGTCTGCGTGGGTATGTAGACAACACTCTCCCCTCTCGTTGCTATGCATCACATGATCTTGCGTGTGCATAGGAATTTTTTTGAAATTACTACGAAACCCAACAGTGGCATCCGAGCCTAGGTTATTTATGTTGATGTTATATGCACGAGTAGAACACAAGTGAGTTGTGGGCGATATAAGTCATACTGCCTACCAGCATGTCATACTTTGGTTCGGCGGCATTGTTGGACGAGACGACCCGGACCAACATTACGCGTACGCTTACGCGAGACCGGTTCCCCCGACGTGCTTTGCACACAGGTGGCTTGCGGGCGACTGTCTCTCCAACTTTAGTTGAACCAAGTATGGCTATGCCCGGTCCTTGCGAAGGTTAAAACGGAGTCTATTTGACAAACTATCGTTGTGGTTTTGATGCGTAGGTGAGATTGGTTCTTGCTTAAGCCCGTAGCAGCCACGTAAAACTTGCAACAACAAAGTAGAGGACGTCTAACTTGTTTTTGCAGGGCATGTTCTGATGTGATATGGTCAAGACATGATGCTAAATTTTATTGTATGAGATGATCATGTTTTGTAACCGAGTTATCGGCAACTGGCAGGAGCCTTATGGTTGTCGCTTTATTGTATGCAATGAAATCGCGATGTAATGCTTTACTTTATCACTAAGCGGTAGCGATAGTCGTAGAAGCACAAACTTGGCGAGACAACAATGATGCTACGATGGAGATCAAGGTGTCACGCTGGTGACGATGGTGATCACAACGGTGCTTCGGAGATGGAGATCACAAGCACAAGATGATGATGGCCATATCATATCACTTATATTGATTGCATGTGATGTTTATCCCTTTTATGCATCTTATCTTGCTTTGATTGACGGTAGCATTATAAGATGATCTCTCACTAAATTATCAAGAAGTGTTCTCCCTGAGTATGCACCGTTGTGAAAGTTCTTCGTGCTGAGACACCACGTGATGATCGGGTGTGATAGGTTCTACGTTCAAATACAACGGGTGCAAAACAGTTGCACACGTGGAATACTCAGGTTATACTTAACGAGCCAAGCATATACAGATATGGCCTCGGAACACGGAGACCGAAAGGTCGAGCGTGAATCATATAGTAGATATGATCAACATAATAATGTTCACCGATTAAACTACTCCATCTCACGTGATGATCGGACATGGTTTAGTTGATTTGGATCACGTGATCACTTAGACGATTAGTGGGATGTCTATCTAAGTGGGAGTTCTTAAGTAATATGATTAATTGAACTTAAATTTATCATGAACTTAGTACCTGATAGTATCTTGCTTGTTTATGTTGATTGCAGATAGATGGCTCGTGCTGTTGTTCCGTTGAATTTTAATGCGTTCCTTGAGAAAGCAAAGTTGAAAGATGATGGTAGCAATTACACGGACTGGGTCCGTAACTTGAGGATTATCCTCATTGCTGCACAGAAGAATTACGTCCTGGAAGCACCGCTGGGTGCCAGGCCTGCTGCAGGAGCAACGCCGGATGTTATGAACGTCTGGCAGAGCAAAGCTGATGACTACTCGATAGTTCAGTGTGCCATGCTTTACGGCTTAGAATCGGGATTTCAACGACGTTTTAAACGTCATGGAGCATATGAGATGTTCCAGGAGTTGAAGTTGATATTTCAAGCAAATGCCCGGATTGAGAGATATGAAGTCTCCAATAAGTTCTATAGCTGCAAGATGGAGGACAACAGTTCTGTCAGTGAGCATATACTCAAAATGTCTGGGTATAATAATCACTTGATTCAATTGGGAGTTAATCTTCCAGATGATTGCGTCATTGACAGAATTCTCCAATCATTGCCACCAAGCTACAAGAGCTTCGTGATGAACTATAATATGCAAGGGATGAACAAGACTATTCTCGAGCTCTTCGCGATGCTGAAAGCTGCGGAGGTAGAAATCAAGAAGGAGCATCAAGTGTTGATGGTCAACAAGACCACTAGTTTCAAGAAAAAGGGCAAAGGAAAGAAGAAGGAGAACTTCAAGAAGAACGGCAAGCCAGTTGCTGCTCAAGAGAAGAAACCCAAGTCTGGACCTAAGCCTGAAACTGAGTGCTTCTACTGCAAGCAGACTGGTCACTTGAAGCGGAACTGCCCCAAGTATTTGGCGGATAAGAAGGATGGCAAGGTGAACAAAGGTATATGTGATATACATGTTATTGATGTGTACCTTACTAATGCTCGCAGTAGCACCTGGGTATTTGATACTGGTTCTGTTGCTAATATTTGCAACTCGAAATAGGGGCTACGGATTAAGCGAAGATTGGCTAAGGACGAGGTGACGATGCACGTAGGAAACGGTTCCAAAGTCGATGTGATCGCGGTCGGCACGCTACCTCGACATCTACCTTTGGGATTAATATTAGACCTAAATAATTGTAATTTGGTGCCAGTGTTGAGCATGAACATTATATCTGGATCTTGTTTAATGCGAGACGGTTATTCATTTAAATCAGAGAATAATGGTTGTTCTATTTATATGAGTAATATCTTTTATGGTCATGCACCCTTGAAGAGTGGTCTATTCTTATTGAATCTCGATAGTAGTAATACACATATTCATAATGTTGAAGCCAAAAGATGCAGAGTTGATAATGATAGTGCAACTTATTCGTGGCACTGCCGTTTAGGTCATATCGGTGTAAAGCGCATGAAGAAACTCCATACTGATGGACTTTTGGAACCACTTGATTATGAATGACTTGGTACTTGCGAACCGTGCCTCATGGGCAAGATGACCAAAACACCGTTCTCTGGTACTATGGAGAGAGCAACAGATTTGTTGGAAATCATACATACAGATGTATGTGGTCCGATGAATATTGAGGCTCGTGGCGGATATCGTTATTATCTCACCTTCACAGATGATTTAAGCAGATATGGGTATATCTACTTAATGAAACATAAGTCTGAAACATTTGAAAAGTTCAAGGAATTTCAGAGTGAAGTTGAAAATCATCGTAACAAGAAAATAAAGTTTCTATGATCTGATCGTGGAGGAGAATATTTGAGTTACGAGTTTGGTGTACATTTGAAAAATTGTGGAATAGTTTCGCAACTCACGCCACCCGGAACACCTCAGCGTAATGGTGTGTCCAAACGTCGTAATCGTACTTTACTGGATATGGTGCGATCTATGATGTCTCTTACTGATTTACCGCTATCGTTTTGGGGATACGCTCTAGAGACGGCCGCATTCACGTTAAATAGGGCACCATCAAAATCCGTTGAGACGACACCTTATGAACTGTGGTTTGGCAAGAAACCAAAGTTGTCGTTTCTAAAAGTTTGGGGCTGCGATGCTTATGCGAAAAAGCTTCAACCTGATAAGCTCGAACCCAAATCGGAGAAATGTGTCTTCATAGGATATCCAAAGGAAACTATTGGATACACCTTCTATCACAAATCCGAAGGAAAGATTTTTGTTGCTAAATTCGGAAACTTTCTAGAGAAGGAGTTTCTCTCGAAAGAAGTGAGTGGCATCCCCAAAATGCATTCCTCTTATAAGCTAACTATTGGAAAGATATCACTATCAGCCTCACAGCAATCTTTAGGAAAATGCAGACACAGTAGTTTTTTCGAAACTTGTTCAGACACCGCAAGCAACTACCAGTATCGATCTTCTAAAGAAATGACCTTCGTTGCCGAAGTGATAGACAAACAATTCTATAGCGGACTTGGACTAGCGACACATTTCTCCATATATGAAATTCAATTCACCCGACATCAAAGAGAAGCTCAAGCTCGGGATCAAAGATCAGTTACAGATCGGGCTGGCATTCATCATAGTCGGCAGCTTACTTTTGACTGAAACATTTACTTTGCACTACATCCGTAAGAATCTGATGGAAAATGACTGCAACGCAATCAATTTATCCCTTCCTCGTGCGCGCGTATCGTATATAGTTCAATGAGAAACAATGCTTTCTGATATTCACGAATTGGATTCGAACCAATGTCCCCCGACTCCTCTACCGAATAAGGATCGTGATTCACATTTCCTCGTTCTCTTTCTAGCTGCCCATATGGGTGGCTGCTATCATCCCCTTTTGATAGCTTCTTATCCGCATCCGCGAGCATAAGCGGAATAGCCTGAACACTCATAGCGATTACCTCAACCCTTGTCTTTCCTTTGGCTCCGCTCGGTGGGGGGGACCCAATGTACCAATTCTTTCACTCGACCCTGCTCCTTCTTCTTTCTCATTTGCCTCTTTCCCTCTCTCCTGCTCCCCCCTCGACTGTCACTCTATGGCAAAGCTAAAGCTTTCCTGGCGCTTGGTGAATAATCTTTCTATAGGGAAAAATAAAAGCCCAGTTTTGACCTTGCTGCATATAACATCTAGCATTTCATGTGTCTGAATGTAACAGCCAATAATCTGGTTTGCAAACCTATCTTTGCCCTCCTCGACTGCGGGAGCCCTCCATCGTTGCAGTACAATAGACGTTAATTTCAAGCGTAGCTTACTGGACATACGGTCAAGAACTTCTTGCAGCCTTCGAAAGAAGACTTTAGACATGACGCCAACACCTACGATAGGAATGCCGAATAGTATATCGTCTGCGTAGCGAGCGAAATAGACGTACTTGGTAGAATCCCCATTCTCCTCTTGGGCCATAGCATCGAATTGCAAGTCGAGTTGATGCAGGAAT